>NW_023595727.1:0-21943 GCF_014839805.1 Manduca sexta | reverse complement strand
AAACATATTATAAAGAAGAAAGAAGATCTCTCAAATCTTTAAAATACCACAGCTTCACACTCAGTTCGCAAACGTTTTATTGCTAACATATTATCAGTGGAATACTCCAATGGTTTTATGTTCGGATTGAAGAACAAATCTACTCGAAACAATATTTCCCTGCGGTTAGATCTCTTCCTACGTCGTTTAGGATATTTTTTGCTTCGTACTAGCGGATGGTTTTATGCAAAAGTGGTAATAAATAGTACATAAAGTTAAGCATTAGGTGAGATTTTAGAGACTTTTCGATAGCGTCATAAAATTAAAAAGGAAAAGAAAAATGTATTTACCACGAACACAAATCAACACATTAAGTATCAGCTTATAATAGAAACACATTATTTATTAAAAGAAAATAGCTATATATTCTTAAATAGCATGGACCATGCCACCAACCTGTCTTTTGAAGACTGGAAAAAGATATAACAAAAATACTTGCAATTAAGCTCTAATAAATAATATATTGTGAAATGTGTTGCCGTATTGCGTCATTAGCATAAGCTTTAACGTTTAGATCTTAAGCTATATAAAGCTCTAAAAATTTTTAAATGCCAGTATAATTGTACACAAAATAATTATTTCTCGTCAGTCGATACTCTATCTGGATTATGGACGTCACTTATTATTAGGCGCAATGGTCGAGTACCATGCCCGTATTAAAAAAACTCGTCTACAATGCAGCTTAATAAGAATCAGACAGAATTTTAGTACCAATACACAAGTAACTGTCATACAATCAACAGAATTCGTCATTATGACAGGTTGTGTCGAACTGCAAACTCATCCCTAATTGTATAGAGAAAATGTTCGCATGTTTTTGCATATTATCGTTATTATATACCGCGTCATACCTAAAACTAAAAAATGCCAAAATAAACGGCCCATACATCACACAATACAGGAAAGTCCTGAAATCTTTTTTTCAGCTCTAAGCGGATGCGAACCGCCGGAAACGACTGCCGTATCCATGGCGACGGGCGCTCACTTAATATTCGCAATTGACGGATCTTGCCATCCCTCTCGCACAGTATGGAATAGAGAGAGAGGGGAGATCGGTTTTAAAGCGAAAATTGAGTGTGGTGTCGTTGATGGTGCCCCACAGGAAACAATACTCGATGCCATGAATTAATGATCTGGCGCGGCTGCCAGGGGCGCGCAACTTTGGTACTACAGGTATATTTATTGAAAATTTTATTTTTATTTACTTTTAAGTACTAAAGACTGTAGTTTTGGTTTATTTGTGTATGACTGGGGCTTAATTCTACGTAGCTTAAAGTATTTTGAACTTAGGCTATTTGGTTTGATTTGACTTATGATTTCGCGTAAAATATTATGCGCCATATTAGCTGTATTTATGTTCACCTACTCTTATAGAAAAAACATGAAAAGAACTCTAGATCATTTTCCGTTTTTATAAAACTTTGCATGTAGGTTGCTTTCGACAGGTCCGTCTGGGAATCTTAGAGAGAGGCTTATGTTCAGCAGTGGACTTTATTTAGCTGATGATGACGATGATGACGATGATGATGATGATAAAACTTTAAGTTTTAATTTTATTCTAATGAATCATAATGTTTAGATGAATAAAATATTCGTCTTTAAATAAACATGATGTAATTTTTCAACTTTTCTAATCTGTTGCCAAGCGGTTGGCGACCGCTGCGGCCGGCAATATTTCAGCGGGACAATAGACGCGGCCAGAGCGGTTCGTTTGGGCTCACCTGCGGATATTAGCGCCGATGGCTTTGTTGTTACACCGCCCTTGGAGTACATTCGATTACCGTTTTTGTCGTCTTACGTTTCCTTGTTTCTGTTGTGTAACTGATTAAGTGAAGTGGCTTTTGGAGATATCCACTTATTATGCTATCGAAATAGATAATATGTTTAGTAGCTTTAACTAATAGTTCGGATGCGGGAAAATCATTTTAATGAATGAAACAAACGTTGGCAAACCAATGTTTCAAATTCATCAATTTCAAATTATGAATTGTGGAAAGAAAAATACTTAAATGAAACATATTGATGACATAAATTGGCTCATTATTTATGTCAATCATTATTCATATATTAAATGCAGCATAATCTAAAGTGCTAGCCCAAGCAAGAAGGCCTATAGGGCTCATTTTTATTACAGGACAGGTCGGCAAACGAAAAAGTTACCCATCGGATCATTCCTACAATCCAAATAGATATTACAGGAGTGAGGAGAGCAATAAATATTTACATCTTGGCTCTACCACTTCAGTATTAATAAAAGCTCAGTTCCACACAAAGTGAAGCTTCCAATTCTAAAACAATCGAAGCCAGGTCGTCATTAGTGTTTTCCGGCGCGTGCGGTGATCCGTTGCACTCGTATATGTCTCCGCCCGTTCCGGTGCGCCGGACAATTGTTTAGTTTCTAGTTTAGGTCGGTTTTGTTTTACGATCCGGTTTGTAAGTTTGATGGTTTTGTTGTTAAGGTAAACATTTGATGGTAGAGTCAGTCAGAATACTGCCTGTGGTGGGTCGAAATTGGCTTTTAATTTTTTTTTTATGTTTATTCTTATAGACAGCTGTGAGCTATCCAAATAAAGTAAAATATAATAAAAAGTCATTCAAAGATATTTGCATTTGCAAGACCATTAAGATACAAGGACATCCGTTTAAAGAAACGTACGTGATGGTAGTAATAGCCCAAAACAGTGGAAGTCCAGGCAATGTTCTGGGTAACGCACCATGGTTCTCGCTAGCACCAAAATTGCAGGCATAAAGTGCTAATGTACTAGATATATATTTATGAATTTGAAAAACAACAGCTTAGAATCTTTATTCCGCAAATATCATCTCTGTCATTATTGATATCCCTGACCGTTAATACAATGTTTATCAGAATTACATTTAGTGGTTAAAGCCGAATATTTTAAATTAAGAATTATTTAAATACGATTCTATAATTTAAACATGGAACTATTAGCGGAAAGGCGCGCGCTCATTCGCCGACGGCGCTATCTTATCGAGCGCACAACGAATCAGTGAGCACGCAAGTTACGGCCCGAACCGAACGCGGCCGAAGTTTCACTCGGCAACGTTTCAAAATTCGAATACGAAAACTCTTGTTAAAGCGACGTCTCCAACCGATAAGTTCGTGTTCTTTTATTTTCCAAATCCTATTCATTTTTAGTTCATAAAAAATCGAATAAACGTATTTTTACTCAAAATTGAAGAAAAACGGCCCGCAGGTTTGTTTAAAAATCAAGCTTATTTAAAATTAGCAAAGAGAACAAATAAAATTAAAAAATCAATTGGAGATCTCGAAAACTTTCAAAAGACGTTGTTCTGAAGGCATAGGAGAAAAATTTACAATATTTCATAAAATAGGAGCAGGTGAAATAAAAGACGTTAAAATGGAGGACTTTGCCACCCATCGACAAAAATATAATTCGTTTGTACTGTGTAAATGTTTTACATTCCAACCGAATAAAATGACATGTATGTCTCTGCATCACACCTAAATATGAGCTGTCAAGCTTATTACAGTTTCGTTCATGTCTAATTTTCAGAATTATATAAGCACATTGAGTTTAATCACTAAGGAATAGGAAACTAATATCCAATAACAATGCAATGGAATCATTTGTAAAACCTTAATCGCACTTAATAAAAGAATGACCTATTCCAATTTATAATTTGTGTGAATTGTCAAAAAACTCATTTCAGTTTGCGACCTTTTTATTTAATTCGCTACAAAATTGAACTTGTTAAAGATAAGTCAAAAATGAAACCTATAGCAAGAAAAAAATAAAAAGGTCGCAAACAGAAATGAGTTTTGTGACGATTCCCACAAATTAACAATATTGGAATAGGTCATTATTTTATTAAGGCTTTACAAATGACTCCATTGCATTATTATTGGACATTTGTTTCTTATTTCTTAGTGATTAAACTCGATGTGCTTACATAATGCTGAAAGTTAGACATGAACAATTGTAGTTAGCTTGACAGTTCATATACAAGATGTCCGATACAGAGATTTGTTTGGCTACTATTAATAAAAGAAGCCCGTGACGTTGAATATGGAAACAAATTGCCCATCTTAAAAAACAATTGCCTTAGCACCTGTACCTTAATAGAAGATCACCTGCTAATGGCTAATGGGGCGTACATCAGTGTGGAGATACGACACCAGCCCAACGGTCCACGACTAATGATATGGAAAGGATTCGAGTGTAATTCCCAATGTTTATTCGGATTTAATTCCATTCGTCTAAGTCAGTAACGATTTCTTCCTCTTATCAGAAGAGGCATCGATTGAAGTCATCGACTCGATAATGATAAGAGAAAAAAGATGTGCCTGACCGGCAATATAATTCCAAAAACTTGTAGAAAAAAAAAACTGAACTGGAAATAAAATCCGATATCTCCAAGCCTATATCTCATCCACTAAAAGACAGAAGCGATCATGATTGTCATGTTTTTGAGGATGAGACGAGAAGCCTGGTTCCCAGGTATGCCACTGAACAGTTACAAGTCCAAACAATTTCAATAATTAATATTAAGTTTCATAATTCTCAGTACGACTACAATGACAATAAAAACAGCCTCCTTAGAATGTCCCATAAGACGCAACTCGTAAGTCGATGTATAATTGTAATGTTTGTGATTGATCGAGAGACCAATGCATCAGTATTTCTCTTCAGTCGCTCTCGTCGTCAGTTCTCTTAACCAAGCCGAATAAAACGACGCGAAGTCGTGTCCTGTTTTTCGCCATACTCTAAGCACCCTGATTCAATAAATAATGCTGCTTGACAACAGAAGTAGCCATTGCGATGCTATGCTACTAGTCTATTTATCTATTGTATCATGTGCATATCTATAATATATATCTGAATGTAATTCTTAAAAATCAATTGGCTGTCCTCTCCGAGAGGGGCGCTAAACGATAACTGCTTACCGTTTAATATTTATGAGTTTCGCAAAACGCATCAGCGTGCGGTTTGTTTAATAACGTTGTTTTTAAACCGCTCTCCGACGGGGCGCCAAACCCTTTAGGCTACGGGCGGGGTGCCGTAGGGCTGTCCGGTCCCGTTTCTTATTCACATAGGCCATTTTAAATAGTATTTGCAAATTCTAATTGTGGTAGGATATTTCAATATGATTAGTTTCCTGCTGTATAACGTCTAATGCATATGTTGGAACCTCTGGTGGTAGCGAGTATTTGTAAATTACTTTTAGGTCAGGTGCATTATATTTTATTTGATATAGTCAACAATTATGGTTTAAGACTTTCACTGTTAAAAATAGTATAGGTATTGGCAGAACTGTCGACATCGGCACTAATTACCATAACAATAAAAAATATATATAGGTAACTTAATAATTACCAAACCTTCACCATTATCCACTCAGTCTTATAGGTCTATATGTATCGAGTAAAACAGGTCGACATATCTGTTGACCGATAGGGAACTCTTCTATCCCTGATCGATATATTTATTTTGACTCCACCGTACCAACAAATCAGTAGTTCAGAATAAAAAAGAACATTGTAGCCATTACCAGGCATTATCTAAAGTTCTATTTTCAAAATTATGCGAAGCGCTTGCAATGCCACGATTTTTTTAATCCGAACGTAACAAAGAAAATAACTAACTTACTATTGTTTGAGAAGACACCTTTTGACCATTATACGCCACGCTCACATATAAAAATATAATTCCTTCCTAAATAAATTGCGTGGCAACCCTAAAATTGTTGGCGCAGTGTTTAACAGTAGCGCGGATGCTCACAAACCACGTTACGTCGTCATCAAGCGAAACAATCTTCGCTAACTGTTTTACGGAGATACAGCGCCCGCAAACGGTACATCAGATTTTCATTTACAATCAATGGGTTTGGAATTGAGAGTTGGTGTAAGAAGTTGTGTTACATACTATCTATACGTATTTTCTGTCTGTCTGTATGTTATCGATTTTCCCAAAATCTACTGAACGGATTTTATGAAATTTGGTATGGAGATAGTTCAAGACTCTGAGAAGGTTATAGGGTAATTTCTATTCCGTGAAGATATTAATAATAATAGCTTAACTTTTATGGCGGAAAACTCATTTATGCGGGTGAAACTACGAGTAAAAGCTAGTTAACTATATTAATTACGTTGTGCTGTAGCCTATCTATTTTCACTTATTGTGGTTCGGTTTGGAGGGCATTGTAGCCAGTGTAACTTCTACACATAATAAAACTTAAAATCTCATGTCTCAGAATGACGAGCGGAGTCGAATACCAAACGATACTTTGTAATTTAAGGTATTAGATGATATTTCTACTGTCTATGGGCGGTCGTTACGCTTACCATCAGGCAAACAGCAAGCTTGTCCCGTCATTCACAGCAATAAAAAAATAAACATTAAATAACTTTCTAAACCTAAGGAGGCGTAGAGCTAGAATGTACTTTCTCTAAAACAAACAAATATAGACTACAGTTAGTTTATCGCAAGACAAGGTCTCATATCGATTAGTTATAAAACTCAAACTTAAACACTTATGGCAAAACAAGACAAAGCCGTAGGACTATCTCACAAAAAAGTTAAAAATTTAGAAAAGCCAGAGGTTTGTGCCCTTAGGATTTGAACCTGTGGACATTCGTCTCGGCAGTCCGTTCCACACCCAACTAGGCTATCGCCGGTTTAATTTTTAAGTATAGGTAAACATAACACAATTTGACCTAAAAATAAACGACTGATCTACAAAACAGATGGACAAGTTATCGCTAGTTATGTAACGTAGGTATATAACAATGTAAATAAGATAACGCGCGACCCAACTTTGTTAATTGTAGCGGGAAGTTGCGAAATCCGTGTTTTAGTCAAACATTTTATACAATTACTTCATTGATATTGAATATTTTTTCTTAAAAACTGTTATTTACTTTATAATTATACATTATGAAACTCCCGTTATCGATAAAATCGATAACGGGAATGCAAATCCATCACATAAAGATATTAAGAATTACAACAACTGGATAAGCCGAATACCGCTTCCATAATATTGTATCGTCGGTAAACACCATCAGAGCAGTTGTCGAAGCTGAACCGGATCCTGTTTTGCATATTCCAATCCCGCTGCGCCCGAGGCTCGAACCTTGTACCGACAGCAGGAAAGAATAAATGTTTTTATAGTTATGGCAAATACGGGGATGTCTTTGTTATTTTTAAAATAGCGAGAGTACAGCAAAGGATTTTATGGAAAGGAGATGTTGCATACAATAGAATAAGGTACATAGTTCAGTCATATTTTAATGGTATGTCAAACTTAACCATAAGGAGAAACCACACTAGTGCAACAAATTATAAAGTACATATTAGAAACTAATCGTCTGATTGCTATTTACTTGTGAGCATATTTGACAATGTGACTTCTTTACGGTCGTCTCATATTTGATTGGATACGTCGTGAAATAAGAATTATTTACTAAGATTTATAATGACCAGTAAATATGGTAATGCCATCAAACACAAGTACATTACTACTTCGAATCATTATTTATTTAGATACCTCTTACAATGCATTAAAGGATACAACTCACGTTACACACTCAGTTTTAAACTTCCATCGTACATTATTACAAATGAACAAAACAATTTACAAACATTTGGACGACTCAGGTCCTAATTTTGCATATATTAATACACACAGACGGACGAATATCTTACACGACCATTTAAATAAAAACATGGACATTATGTCCTAATCTATCCCTATATTATCCTGAAAATGCCGATGCAGCCCCCGCCCATCGCTTCATTGCCCGCCCCAGGAAGGGTTGCCAATTAAACCGGTTTACACCAACTTACCTTCGTTTAACTGCTATAAAAATTTACATCACAATGGTCCCCTGTATCCTGGTTGTTTGGCGGGAATTTGGGAATTTTGATGATGGCGGAAATTTTGACTTAGTGCTACTGTATTTGGATTTAGGATGGTTAATTGATAGTGATAAAACTAATTATAGGGTTCTAACTATTTTTTTTTAAATATATTATACTTAATAACAATCTTAAATAGTACAGTTTAATTCGTCATTACATTGAAAATAGCTTAGACGAAAATAAAAAAGGGTATTAAAACACAGACTACTTAATTGTTTTTAAATTATAATTTGCAACATTAAACGCATAGCTGTTAAGAGAAGAATCTCCAAAATTTATATACTTTAAGTATTAAATTGATTCAAATTAAATTTACAAAACACTTCCTACTTAAATGTGAAAACCAATTCCCACTTTATAAACTCAATGTCGAAACAACTAACGCCATCTGTTATTCAAACAATGTAAACGCTAACAATATTACCGTCCGGTATGATGAAATATAGCGAACCGAACGTCTTTTACGCTTCAACAGCCGCGCGTGAATCATACTGCGTTATGTAATGAAATGCGTCGCTACACTCGTATACGCACTGTACCCAGAAAACGTCAGGATAATATCAGACTTAATGTCTGGTTGCTGGATAATGATTTTATTCTTAATTACAAGTGTTTTGGACGGCTAAGACCTGATTTTGTGACGTAAGCTTAATGAAAATCTGTTTGAAATTACAAAATGTGAAAGGAGTTTGACGTCTAAAATACAAATCTCAGAATAAATTAGATATTTATCCATTGTCAGAAAATCATATTACTATAAAAATATCTATATATAATGTTGTGATTCTAAACCACATATCTAAACCTCGCTAAACCATTCTTTATTTTAGATAGTTACAATTGTAAACTTAACATACGAAATAAACGCTTTGGACAGCTGCCAGAAAAACGCGCGATTTCCCAGGCCAGTGCGTGGTCCACCCTCCGGCCATTAGCGGATGACACGATGGAACCGCATCAATCATAGGCCAGCCAATTCATTACCACCACTCGGCGCAGATTGCTACCACCGGCAGATTACATTTACTGTTATGGATATTGCAAATAAATGTTTTTTTATCTGAATGAAGAGATAAGCGTTCCGCTTGATGGTGAATGCCGTCACTGCACTCTAATAGAAGCAACCCTGACTTCAAATTACAAATAATAATTACTTTGGTATGTATTCTTTTTATCATAAGATATTGAAAGTTATGGCGCGTAATACCCAAAAATTATATAAGCTGCAATTTCCTTCAAATTGGGACTTAAAGTGAAATTATGAAAATTGCAATCATTATAACTAGTCATGTTCTATGAGTATGTATCGACGCTTTGTTTACTGCTGCTATCGAGCAACAGCGGCAAGCACTGTTGTATTAGAGAACTTAATTACTGTGTTCCATAAGACATGAAGTCTAATATCTCAGAATGACAATAGCATTACTTCAAAAGAACACTTCATTCAGAGAAATTGATATAGTTTCTAGAGACAAGTTCGTTTCTTGCTTTGATAAAAAGAACTTTAACCACATTTGCTATTGCTTCGACATCACTCTTAAGAGAAGTCAGCAGCTTGGCATACGCCATGTATCGTGTACGGCAAACACATCAATAATCGTCGTTCATATTGTCAGCGAACTTTGCCTTTCGCCCATATGTGTCAACTCTAGCCTCAGCCCGCAATCTTCTAATGGATACATTGAGGTAGAAAGATTTGCGGTCAGTTTTGTCGGAGATTTGCACACCTGATAAAGGTTTTTTTTATGTTGAGAAATGTTAGGCGGATTGCAGGTAGGTGGATGCTGTTTTGTTTGCTCACTATTTAGTAGAACTACAGATGGTAGTGGCAAGCTCATTGTATGGACATCTCCTTAAGGTCAGCAGGACTACACTGATTTTAAAATGAAGACATAATTTTAGATGTCATAGAAAGCCCTGGTACTATCTCATTTTAGTCTCCGGATTCAAACATGCTGGTAATTGTATCGACTAACATGGGTTCATCTTCTGTCGTCAGTCGACTCTATCTAGACCCTACTCTATATTCCAACAGGTACAGTGGAGGCATTTTGCTTTGCCTGCATAAAAATACAATATTTTATCATATAACCGCATTCTAATAACCTAGCAAATTGTATACTCAGATATTTGTTTCATTGTTCGCGCGGGCAAAATTACTTCACTGAGAATGATGTCAGTGAAATGAACTATATGACAAATATCAACTAGAAATTATGCATTGAATATAATAGAACTAATGATGTCTTGTGTTTAGACATTGAAATATAACTAGTTAGCGGATTTATCGCATTTTTTATATTATAATTTTGTCATTTGTTTGTAATTTGTAAATTTAAATCCGACCCTCGACCACGAAGGCTGAAGCCTTTAAAACGTTGGGAGAAAATTATAATATAAAATACCGCGATAGAATCAGTCAAAAAGTTTTATTTAAATGTAATAGAATGTCCACTCCAAACATTTCGCTATTCCCCGTACACATCTCGTGTCGTGACAGGCGCACAGTGCGCCACTGTCCAATTTAATTATATCTGCCAAGTTTTCAGCAGATTTTAATATTTTTCCACATTTCTAGTGTCTCGCTGGCCAATTTCGTATTCGTTTCTGTTGTATGATTTAACTTTGCAAAAGCTTAGTTTAGACAAATATTTTGAATTCTTCTTACTATGGGAAAAAAGTACTAAACATAGACATATATCCGACCCAGGGATCGAACCCAAAACCTCAGCACTGCAGACATACCATAATTCAACTACAGTACCCAGACAGACGTATAAAATATTTCTAAATAGTATGAAATTTTCTCTGCCTACCTCTAAAGAACACATGCCTAAAATTATCTATTATATTAGTAAAAATGTTTTGTAACATTCCCACCTTTATAAAGTGATAATCACTAAGTAACCTGATATAAAGAAAAATCTGTTATAACTAAATGAAAACACTAAGCCAAATGTAATAACGGACATAACAGTAAATTTAATAACTAAAATGGCTTATTGTAACATTGTTACGGGCCCTCTGTTCAACGGAAAAGCAGTAAATTTTAATCAAAATGATGCTAGCTGCCGGACGAGTAGAAAGGTTTATTCTGGTGTGTGCAAGCGAAATCGAAACTGCATCGTTTGTGAAAATATGTATAAAACGATATAATATGTAATGTATTATTTTGTGGCCAATAATGAACAGCGTCACACAGGTCGATATTATACTATGACGTTTCTTACACAATAATAACTATATAGCTAAGTTAACCAGGATAGAATAATATAAATAATAAAATTCCAAAGTAGTATTGGAATTTCCGCAGGCTTAAACGCAAGGTCACGTACCTTTAACTTTACCAAATTAATGTGTGTATTGAACATAATAAAGGTCATGAGTTCTCCATAAGAATTATGAAGTTATGTGAAATCTGCCAACCCGCACTATGCCAGTGTGATAGGGTGAGTGTTCGAAGAAGTCCTTACCTTGTAGTTGGACAGTATATAATACAGTTCTGATATTACATTATTGGCATAGGTAATCTTTCGTATGCGAGAATCCGTCTGCTTGGGTAATACGTATACAACTATGTACACTTCTTCCAGGGAAAGTATACTTCTGTCATGTTTCTAACTCTTCTTAAAACAACTATAAGGCAATATTATTTGTATAGACTAGACCACGATAACGCATTATGATTTAGGATTGTGTTAGACTGGACCAGTGATTTAGAAAACGCATCAGATTTTGAATAAAAAAAATCAAAATACAAACTGCCAAGTTATTAATCCAAACTAACGTAACTTAAGTAAGCCTCAAGTAAATAATATACTTACAAATTTATAACTATTCTTTATTTCCTTTATATTTCTATTTATTTATTTAAAAACACAAACAACCATTACAGGGTACACCCAATTCTAACAAGCGGGACTATTAACAACAAGATGAATAATACAACTAAATACTAACTAAATAACTACCTAGTCTTGCCATAAATATTGTAATAAAGAAAAAAGAAAATTGTTAACTGCAAATAACATTTATTACTTTTACAGTGTGTCAGTTTAATACATAAATATAAAACAATTAAAAATATAAAAGCTTATTCGAAGTGGTCTCCATTGGCTGCAATACAGTCCTTTAAACGATGAGGCCAGTTATCAATAGAAGCACGCACTCTTTCCATGGGAAAATTCTTCACTGCCAATCGTATAGATTGTTTTAGGGACTCCAAATTATCATGGCGTTTAGAGCAAGCTGTACTCTCTAAAACTGACCACAAATCATAATCCAGCGGATTAAGATCGGGACTAGACGACGGCCAGTCTTCAGCTCTGATGAAGTCCGAAACGTTCGATTCCAACCAAGACTGCGTGGACCGAGCTTTATGACCCGGCGCCGAGTCTTGCTGGAAGGACCATACTTGGTTATTGAACATGGTGATGTTAAGGGGCTTAACTACCTTCTCAAGAATGGTATCTTGATACACTTGTGCCGATGTTTTGATACCTTTTTCACAAAAATATGGCTCAGTCACTCCTTCATAGCTAACACCCCACCAAACCATCACTGAAGTCGGATAATGTCCACGTTGCACTCTGTCGACTAATTGGGAAGCTTCCTTAGAGCTTTGAGCATAAATACGGTCATTTTGTTTGTTAAAATGTTGCTCAATTGTAAAAATTTTCTCATCCGTAAACAAAATTTTTCTGTGACCTCCCTTTGCGTACCGCTTCAGTAGTTGTTTCGATTTTACCACCCTATTCTTCTTTAAATTATCAGTTAAGAAATGGCCAGTGCGTCTCTTATAGGCTGCAAGTCCTAAGTCATCTTTTAAAATACGCGACATGGTTCTAGGTGCTATCTTCATTTCCCGAGATAAAATCTTTTGCTTTCGGACAGGATTTCTTCGAATTCTTTCCCTTACTGCTTTGACCACCTTTTTCGTACGAACACTACGTGGACGGCCAGATCTTTTCTGTCACAAACAGAGGAGGTCTCATTGTACCTATTAATAGCCCGGTACACAAACATTTTACTAATACCAAGTGTATGGAGAGTTTTAAAAATTGCATTTGGCTCCATACCTACTTTGTGTAATGCTATCACAGCGATTCGGTTCTCTTTATCACCCCACACCATTTTAATATCGCAAAATATTTTACAATGTATTGGCGCCAAAATGAGAAAACACAATGAACAATCGTATAAAAATGACAGATTCGAAATTCAAATGTAATATTTTTTTATAATTAAGTGTAACAGTATTTATGGCCAGACTAAGTATTTATAATTTAATTATATAACATACTAGCTGACCCGACAGCCGTTGTTCCGTCTTAAATATGAATTTGCAGCGCGCATTCTGTCAATCGATGACAGTTATTTCAAACAATTGACAGTTATATAAAATTAATATTTTCGTTAAATTTTCTTAAATTTTCTAATTTGCCGCGCAATTTTTAGAATTTTTCTTTCATAAGAACCTTCTCCTGACAATAACAAACACAACAAAGAATAGTGAAGTCGGTCCAGCCGTTCATGCGTGATGGCGTGACCAAGGGAAACAAGGATACATTTTTATATATATAGATATTCTAATAGTTTATTACAGTTGGGTATAGAATAGTACCGCGGCGTAGTGCAGACGGCCGGATGAAATATGCGACGGGCGCAACAGAGTACACGACACAACACTTTAAAATATTAACCTCGTATCATATAAACTAATATCTTTAGTTATCGCATTGCGGGTTTAAGAAGTAGAGAAAATTTATAAAAGATTTTGACTCTTATTGGTTCCAAGGATATTAAAGATTTTATGGGATTATCGGAAGAAAACTTTGTATTTTTTTAGTACTAAATAATTTAATACAAGTGACTACTGATAGAGGAACTGCAACAGCTCTGAAAGATAAAGTGATAGAGGAAAAGACGAATATAGAGGTTTCCAGGATAGGGGAGAGGAGAAATATTTATGCCTTTATGTGCTTGGACTTGCTTAATATATCCCTAGATAAAAATATCCAACAAGCCGCGAAAATAACCAGGGCTTAATACTTACACACACACTCCTTTTATACCCGAAGAGGTAGGCAGAAGAACTGGAGCCCACACCCATACCATTTATTACCCATAATGTGGTAGGGAGTCTATCGACATATCAGGCACAAATCCAGACTACGGGCTACCACCAAAAAATACAAATAATATCTTAATGTATTTTATTATACCACCATCATCATTACCACAGTTGTCTACTACTGAACATAGGTTCTTCCAAAAACTTGCAAATTTACCATTATTTTACTTCCAAGCGACCACTTCCATACTTTCTAGGGAATTTGGCAACAATATGCGCATCCAATCATATCTAAAAGCATTTCCTTATGTTAGTAATGTATGCACACTCTGCGCATAATGTTACACGGCACGCGTCGCTTTAATCATTTTAGTTATTGTTTAGTACTTTCCGCTACTATTTACTTGTGTTGTTAGTCTTATATTAAATTTAAAGGCTTATTATGGACTCGATGACGTAATAAACACACAACGCTTATCCCTGAAGGGGTCCGCAAAAGTCTTAACAGGGAATCCATACTTTACACTATGTATGTTCCGTCTCAGGATGTGATAGGGGAAGAGGCTGTCGCTACTTTGGCTAATTTCCTGAACTAGAGAACTAAATTACTGAGCAGATAAACCCAATATCACTTCACCGAGCCGGGATTTGATCCCGGGACTTTAGAGTGGTGTCGTACCCCGCAAATAATACTACACCACCAGGAAACAAACATTATATTTGCTATAATTCCTGTAAACCAGAACACATCGTTGCTATTACTGCTTAACGGCACAAATAGACAACACAATGGCACTTAACCCGATGGAGCTTCGCATACAAGGAACCTATCTTTTAATATCAAGTCTTACCTAAAATACATACATACATACATAACCCACCATATCCCCGAAGGGGTATGCAGAGGTACAACCTGCCGAAGGTTGTGGCGCCGCACTTCCGGCGCTGGTCGCCGGTGCTTCCCCCGCTATGTAAATTCTGCCGATATCTTGTTCACATGATTTAATGCTGCTGATGAGCTTTATTTGTTTCCTGATTGTGACGTCATAGTTTGCGTATAACCTTATATGTTATATTAATTTGACAATAAGAATATATAACCCTGAGTCTATACACAATTTTTGAAGTCAGTCTGATAATTTTTCACTGCCGACCATAAGTTAAGTTTTGTACCTAAGATAAAATGTACGTACTAGAATTAAAACGTGCTCAACCGCGATATAAAATGATTTCAAAATGTAAAAACAACAATGTTTAGAATTTACCAGTGCCAATCGAAATGCTACAGTATAGTTTCTAATCGTTGATGTTTCATCCTCTCCAGTGGTCGTCCTGAGCTAAAGTTCGTAACCTATTAGAGAGTTAACCCACAGCATGATCGCTTAATTTACAAAAGTTTGTATAAATCTACTCTTGTCAGGCGACCAAGGGAAGACATGTAAAAACATACCTACAGCTACACTGCTGTTGGAAATAAACAGACAATGCAAACATATACACTGTTGCTACAAATAAATAGACAATGCGGTACCTACGCGCGGTACCTACTAAGTCTCTCACATATAAGAAACCTGAATAAAATCCAGAAAAACAAAGTAACTACATAACTACTTACGTTTATAAGGAAACTAGTAAGTAAAAATGCTAAAATATGTTATAAGGTTGTATTTGTGGGAAAATGAGCGGTCGGTAATATAAGGTGTACGCCCGGCGCCGCCCCTCTATTACCTTCCCGCCGCGGGCGACGCGAACGAAACAACTTCACAGCGATGTAGAGTTTGTGGAAGTGAATTTGTCGGTAAGAGAAACGATGTTTATTAGTTTGGTACATCGGCTGGTAAGTCTACGACCTTAGCTACAATATGGGATCGAAGAAACATGCTTTTCTGATCATTCTGCAGAAAGGAATCTGATTGGAAGATTTTTTGACCTCTCATAAAAGCTTTTAAGCACCTACACTATTAGTAAAGATTTTTTTTGTACGGGCGCGTCTAAGTATGAAGTGAAGTGAATGAAGTAGGGTCCAATAGAATTTCAGTCGACGAGAGATGATTACTTCTCGACAGTCGACACAATTATTAAGGCCTGTTGGAGCGAATATACAAAGTTCATCGATATAAATGTACTTAGAATATACGTCAATAACAAAATGAAATTATTCATTAATATAATTTTCATATATAATGTGCATAATCTATTTATAAAGAACTTCAATAAATAGAAACCCATTAATACTACATGACATCTCTATATATTCATTACTGAACTGCCGTTATGCTTATTTTCACTTCTTGATCCAGGTGTGGTACATAAATGTTTTCTTTCGAAGACACTATTCTCACTACCATAAGGACCTTATCTTCTTT
Organism: Manduca sexta; assembly: GCF_014839805.1. NCBI lineage: Eukaryota > Metazoa > Arthropoda > Insecta > Lepidoptera > Sphingidae > Manduca > Manduca sexta. The sequence goes on along the minus strand of NW_023595727.1, from coordinate 5,558 downwards.
CTTATACTTTCATAAATCTATTTTGAAATGTGTTGGTAGCATTTTCATAAAATGCCCACTACACAAAAGAATGGCAATAAAATTGTGTTCAACGAGCATTCAGATGCTTTGAATTTGAAGGTATACATTATGTCAACTTTTGTTTTAAAATTCGCACAATAAAAAGAATCTATTGTTCGAACAATAACTTTCTTTGTTCTAACAACTCTTTGTCATGCGGAAGAGGAAAATTGCGTGAAATACACTTCTAGTTTTTCTAAGGCCACGAGACCTGAGCGGAGGGATAAAAAATATGAAACGGTCCAGTGTGAAATATGTAATATCCATATTGGGAACGCGCTGCGAGCCCATATTGGGCGCTGTTCTACTTACAAGACACGCTTGCTTGGAGAAGGGTGGACAGATTAGTAACTATCGGTAATTTGAATTATGATACCGATAGATAGAAGAACAGCGACTGTCCACCTCATAGTGAGTGTCTAAATTAGCCTTTGCTGGTAGGTGCTCTCTATTCGAGTACCTTTTTTCCCTATATAAAAATCGTAGAAACTCGGATGCACGGCGCTATTAACAGGTTGATCTGGAAATCTTTAGGGAGGCCTATAATATTTAACAGTGGACATCCAAAGGTTGAAGATGATGATTTTAAAATAGAAGCGCGGCGGTGGATACAGTTTTATCTGGGATATGCGTTCATATCTTGTCAAAATCAACGCGATTTGGAAGCATTTTTATTGCATTTCGCATGTTTAGTAAGATTTCAGAACTCATTTAAGTCCTTTCACTATCTCCATTCCTTCTTCAAGGTTTTAACATTTCTTTTAACTATGAACATGGTTAGTGGCGAAATTTTTACCACGAGATAGGACAGGATTTAAATAAATTGCCAACCACTTCACTCGCTATAAAGGATTAAGTAACACGCTTACATATTAAAATGATACTCGAAACAATTCCATATCAAAATTACATTATTCTCTCTAAAAATCAGAAGGTCCCTTTTAAAAGCTTTTCCCTTCACTTCTTTATAAAATATATGATCAGACAACGGACCGGCTTGCGATCCAATTTTCTCCCAATCGTACCCCAATATTGAGTTTTATAAGGACACACCTAGTAAACAAATTGACTAGAGAGTTGGTCATTCTACAAAGTTCTATATTTCTTTAAATATGGACGATGATGCTGAGCTGTGCGGTTTGTTAAAAGGATATTGGAGTATGTAGAACAATGGAACTACAAATGATCTTGTATTTTGCATTGTTCCTCCTAGCAACTAAGATGAATCAACGAAATTCCTTAATTACACATTTTCTTTGTAATTCCTTTAATCCTAGAATTTTATGATAGAACAGCTTCTTTGACTTTCTCTTATTCCACTTCAATATGACGACACGCCAAATTTTGGCTTAGATTTTACGACCGCCCATCGGCCTAACGTCAAAACTTTCTTAAAGATCTAGTACCGAGTAAATCATTAAAACGAACACAGTTTTGTCAGCATTATAATTCCAAATTAAGAGCTCCTTCTCTACAGCTCTTTAGAAAACCTGACTAAATTTTTCTCGAAATATGATTTAGAATCCAGGACCTGCTGATATGTCTTCACTAGACCAAACAACGTTCTCTTATCCCACTTCATACTGACGAGCAACGCAAATTTTGGCTTAGATTTTACGACCGCCCATCGGCCTAACGTCAAAACTTTCTTAAAGATCTAGTACCGAGTAAAATCATTAAAACGAACACAGTTTTGTCAGCATTATAATTCCAAATTAAGAGCTCCTTCTCTACAGCTCTTTAGAAAACCTGACTAAATTTTTCTCGAAATATGATTAGAATCCAGGACCTGCTGATATGTCTTCACTAGACCAAACAACGTTCTCTTATCCCACTTCATACTGACGACAACGCAAATTTTGGCTTAGATTTTACGACCGCCCATCGGCCTAACGTCAAAACTTTCTTAAAGATCTAGTACCGAGTAAATCATTAAAACGAACACAGTTTTGTCAGCATTATAATTCCAAATTAAGAGCTCCTTCTCTACAGCTCTTTAGAAAACCTGACTAAATTTTTCTCGAAATATGATTAGAATCCAGGACCTGCTGATATGTCTTCACTAGACCAAACAACGTTCTCTTATCCCACTTCATACTGACGACAACGCAAATTTTGGCTTAGATTTTACGACCGCCCATCGGCCTAACGTCAAAACTTTCTTAAAGATCTAGTACCGAGTAAATCATTAAAACGAACACAGTTTTGTCAGTATTATAATTCCAAATTAAGAGCTCCTTCTCTACAGCTTTTAGAAAACATGACAAAATATTGCTCGAAATATGATTCGAATCCAAGACCTGCTGAATATGACTCCACTAGACCAAACAGACGTATATTACGCAATACTAACTCTTATCAAGACGGCGCCCTCCGACACAAACAAAATTATGCACACATCTAAGTTGAAGTGGAGTTATGTACAGCAGTTGTACCGGATGTGGGTGCGCGCACCGTGTCTTATGTTCAAGCGAGCGGATTTAACTGGAGCGTAGAAATTATGGAGGAGGCAGTTTACTCTGTTTTGGGAAATTGTGTATGAAATTGATAGTGCCAAATGTGAGAATAATAATGATTCCTACCTAACTGAATTTCGGCTACGGCGGCTAAATATTATAGTGCACAAGTGTGTGCGCAATACACAGGTGCACTCTCTGTTCCTTCACTTTGATAATCAGGTGAGACAACAACCAAAAACATAACCGGAGAGAGATCAGGCGCAGGACGAACGGCTTTAAGTGCTTTCCAAAGCACGGGGATATCACGCCGCCAACTTCCTGACTCTGAGCTGCGACTGAATATTTTTGATGGGAAAACCCATTCACAATTATTTTGAATTATCGTACTAGTACCGTGTACATTTACAACTACGCCACCGAAGCAGTCAGGACGGAATAATCATATTATATGCGTAAAGGTTGACAACAGGTAATACAAAGATGGTGACCTGAAGACAGCTAAACGTAATATAAGAAAGTTTTTATTTTAAATCACTCGTCTTACGATTGGCGAATGTCTATCAGTAACCTTAAGTCAGACGCTCTATATTTTGCAACACGACCAAGACCGTTGCGCTGGAGTCTACTAAATAAAACTACACTGAACTCATAATCCTGAGACTTAGACCAAAACCCAAACATATAATAATGCTCTTTGCTGTACAAGCAGAAAACTTTAACTACCTATAGTCCAAAACACACACAAAAGACCTATCATTTACTACACTCATAAATCATCTAAAACCATAACACAAACTATGCTATCCCCATTCTAACTATGCCACATCCACATGTTACTCGCTGAACGTGTAGCTTCCGCGGCACCCCAGTCGTAAAGTGAACTCACATTCGCCAGTATTTATCATCAAAGTTCAACAGATACGACGTCGCGAATCTGATTCCGTTTGCGTATCCGCGAGATTTATATAGGGGAGGTGCCTTTTATAGTACCTCCCCTAGAGCGTGGTTCCATACTGTGGAGAGCACATATAATATGTGTATACCTAGTTTTCTAGATAAATAATCCAGATAGAAATTCATAAGGAAAGTTCAAAAAAGAAATAGAATATAAAGTACAAAAACTGTCTCTGGCCACAAAGCCAGCCGAAGGAGAGAAAAAAATATACTTAAAAGAAACTGATCAATGTGTTCTCGGGTTATTTAATGTTTTTGAATAAGGGAATTACCCTGTGTATTAAACATATAATGAAGTCTCAACTGACACGTTAGCCTAGTTGAGAATAGAACGGACTACTGAAACAAAGTTCAAAACCCAAAACACACATATTATTATTATGACTTTTCAAAATTGTGTATTGTTTCCGATCTTGTAGGAAACCATCGTGAAGAATACATACCTAAGAATTCTCTGTAAGAGTTTTTATGGTTTGTGAAGTTTGGCAGCCTGCACTAGATCAGCGTGGACAAAGGCTTCAAACCTCTTCAATAGTAGAGGAGGCCTTGCAGAATATAATACGGAACATGTATTATTATATTTCTTTATATTTTTAAAGTTATTTGTTTACTGTTTTATGATATAAAAATATTTAACAATCATCACCCTCCAATGCCGAGGCTCAAAACCCAAGTCACCAGAAGTAAGTGTGGAATCTCCTAAAAATGCGTCCCGTGTCCACAAATACTGTCTTCTTCTCCTGACTTTTATTTATTATAATCTCTACCAGCAAAAACTGTATTTTCTTCCATATTTTATCGATAAAATATTCCATATTAATTTTATTATCGAACCACAAAGATCGTAAAACCATCGTAAGTCGCTATCAAGTCTGAAAAAGAGTAATGCCAGTAGTTAAACGTTATCTCCTCTCTTGTATTCAGAAGGTGCTCTCACTCATTACTCGTTGCAATATAGATGTATAAACGTTTAATGTTTTATTCCGGCAAGATTCGCGCCGAGCGCTGACTTAGGGTTGACATTTTTCGTTATTTCTTATATCAATTTCTTGTAATTATTTCTAACATCTCTATTTATGTCCCTTTTTTTTGTCTGTGTGTTATCGATTTTCACAAATTCTACACAACAGATTTTTATGTAATTTGGTATAGAGATAGTTTCAGATCCTAGGAAGGTTATAGGCTATTTTCTATCGGGAAAATATATAGCGGGAATTTTGTCCCGGAAACTTCTTCACGCGGGCGAAACCACGAGCAAAATGTAGTACGTACATATATAAGATCCAAATAGGTATCACTGTTTATTTTGCTGCTAAGCAACTTTGCATTGTTGTGTTCCAGCTGAAATATTATAATCAATTCCACTGCTGTAAGACGTGCAAACTTTCCGAGCATTAGCCGTTGTTAATATGATCGTCATTATCGTCAAAAATGTGGTTAGTTAGAAAAATAATCAATAAACCTACACTTAAGAGCCCCTGAGACAGTCACATGGTCTGTTTCAAATCGTAAAATTTAATTATTCAATTCAAACTGATAAATTATGAAATACCTTCGGACAAGGATCGCGATTTCCTCACGTTTATAAGATAATGTCCTACTTCAAGAGAAATAAAAGAATATCGTCCCAGAATGATACAAATGAAGACATCGTTTCGTTCAAAACTGTGCCGTGTTTTTAAAACACAACAGAAATATGATATTTCACCAAATGAGCTCTAAACCCGTAAAAGTTTGAAAACCTCTCAATCTAGAAATGTTAACGATTGCAATAGTTTGAATCAAATGAAAATCTACGTGTTTTAATCAAACTATTTTATCGTCTCGGAGACCCTTTAGGCGAGCGAGAAACTACTTAATAAGTTTTATATAAAAAAAAAATCATATATTTCTAACCTTAAATTCTCTTATTCAGTGACAACCCTATATCCTAAGACGCGCTCTGTAACCCGTTATCTAGATCACGTTTCAAGCAGCGCTCGCGTCTTGCATATTCGTGCCACTTAAAACCTTATCGTTTTATATAAATTAATTACTCGGAACAGAGATTTCGGCTCGTGTGCGCGGCGCCTTATCATTGTTTGC
>NW_023595726.1:0-4139 GCF_014839805.1 Manduca sexta | reverse complement strand
ATATGATAACTCAAGGTACTTGAGAATATTTAATTATTATTTAAATATAGTCACTTATATAACTAAAGACACTTTATATGGACATAAAATAAATGAAAGACTATGAAGTAAATAAAAAAGCCAGCTCGGGCTGGCAAGAAAGATACATAGTCAGGGGGTCTTATTCCGTGTTCGAAGTCATATGCGTGTTTTAACAATTATAACCGATCAATCAATCAATCCAAGAATATAAAGCCCAAGCACGTAAATCCTTTGGTCCTGTGCCTGATCTCTCTCCGGTCATGTCGGAATGCCGTCTCACCGAACTATGAGAGTGAAGGAACAGAGAGTGCACATGTGTATTGCGCACTCACTTGTGCACTATAATATATCCTGCGTACCCCGCTGATCTCCGTTTAGATTGGCCGCTGTAGCCGAAATTCGGCTAGGAGGGATTCATTCAATCCAAGAACAACTATAACAGCTTTACAGGTTACTAAGGGATTTTTGACTTTTTGCATATACGTCTGTAAAGCTGTCCTGTGATTGCATCACCCGTATTTGCAAAAACACATCCCCCGTCAATGGAATAGAGTCCCCTGACAATACGTTTACAATCTTACTTATAATCTTTTTAGCGTTAAGATTTGGTTAAGAATTGCTTAAGTAGCTTACATAAACATCACCGATTCCTAGTTTAAACCTTATTAAGAGGCCAGATGGCTGGTTTTGACTTACAGCTTATCGAGTAAATTTGTGTTTTAACTAAGCATAGCTTTGCAATTTTTTATAAGTAAGTCTGATATTTTATAATTCAATAGAAATGTTCGTTAAACGTCAAAGAAGACGTTTACGATTGTCACCGTATTTGGAGGGCGTCAAAATGTGTCACACATTTTATGGATGTAATAAATCTATCATTCTTTTATGATCTATAAGTGTAACGTTCCAGTTTAAACGGCAAGGACGTGTAGTAGGTCAAGATGAGGATGGGTTATCCAGAGGTTAAACGACTGCCTGAATTATATAAAATCTACGAAGTTTATAACTTATGTATTTTCGTATATTCAAAGAATATATAGCCTTGAACATTATTAAAAGCATGACTGGAATTAAAAAACACATACTTATTTAATAAAAATCGACTTCAAAATTATCCCTAAAAGCATTTTTGGTCAAAATATTAATCCATAATTCTGGTTTTCTAGTGTCCTTTAGTTAATTAACACAAATTCTTAGTTTTGAGTATGTCTTATTGTCATTTATGAAATAATCGTTTCTTAAAACGTTTGATGAACGTCCTTGATCGTGTGATCTATATAGTATTTCTTACTTATTATTCACAGTTTTATGCAGAACTCAAGAATATCACATACCTCATTTGTCATTTAAATATAAACAAAAATTATGGCCCACATTTATAGTATTCTTCTTCTAACTACTTACCCCAATTCTTTACCTTTGTAATTAAAACTATCGATGTACCAGCTGTGAAATAAATATTTGTAATCATTTCCCATTAAACAAAATATGAAATTTACTTCTCATAAGTTTTTGTTATGACGGCATTGTTACCAAACTGCACCTGGCTGGTAAGCGTAATGGGTTCCAGACAGTATCCACTAACGAAAAAATATCCCTCGCTACAGAATTATTCCTGTTTCAATTAATGAAAAAACTTAAGTTGCATATTCAATGTATACAGTTACATCAAAAAGAATTAAATTAAAATGAATCTCACAGTTCAAATTATGTTTTCCAGACAAACTGGAGCGCCGGCGAGTTAAAGCGTTTTTCCTTTTGACCAAAGAGAGCGAATTTGTTTACGCCCTCGCGGGTTTCATCAGGCTCAACATGACACTGCCTTTGAGCTACACCAGTCTCTGCACCACGTATTTGGTTATTATAATACAGTTCTCAAAATTCCTCGACTAAGAAGAGTATTGAAAATGGGAATCAGGTTAGATAATCTAGGTCAGTGGCGGCTCATCCGAAAGAGCGCTGTGCAGTGCACTCCCAATAAAATTACATACTTAGCTAATTTAATAATTATATATATTTATAATACATAAGATCCTTACACAACATTCTTTATATTTTACTATGCCTATAAAAAGTGTATTATATTACCTATATAGGTACATGTAGCGTCAATATGTAACGAGTGGAGCGCCAGCGATTGTGCTCCTATGAAACGAAGTTTAGTACGACTCTTATACTGTATTCAATGAGTGCGAAGAGAGAGATCGACTGGGCTGACGCGTGAAACAAAAATATCGTATGAGAAATTAGCGTAATCTGAGCGCCGCTCACGCGTCAATTTCAGTTGTCGTTCCGCCAGCCGTGCCGTGCGCGCGCCGAGGGAATATCCTACTCTTATGCGCAGTTGTCGTTCTTATGTGTATACAAACAACTTCAAGCAAGCTCGTCGACTTCTTCAGTTAATTCGCTGTTTTTAAAATAAGTATTAAAAATAGTTATTGCGCGATATTTTGTGTTAAAATGGAACAATACAGTATATCTTTTATTAAACAGTGTGAAAAAGAAATGTATAAATACAAATAAAAATAAATAGTAAGCTTTAGTTTTTCAATTATTTTTGTGAACCCCCATCAAAAATTTCACGAGCCGCCTCTGATCTAGGTATAAAGTATTTTTTATATTTAATATATGTCGCACCTTAATAAAATAATGACTTATTCCAAAATTGATATTTTGTGGAATGATCAAAAAACTAATTTCTGTTTGCGACCTTTTTTTTTTCCTTTTTCATGATTTCATTTTTGACCTATCATTCATAAGTTCAATTTATAGCAACTAAAAAGCTCGCAAACAGAAATTAGTTTTTTGACGATTCCTAGCCAAATTATCAATTTTGTTATAGATCATTATTTTTAAGAGAGCGATGTATTTATATTCGTAGTATGTGTAAGTATTTGAATTCAAAAATTGTTATAATTAAAACACAGCCTTAGTATTTAAACCTCTCGAGATGTAGCAAATTATTTTTTGTACAATAAGGTAGAATTGAATAAAGTAATTAATTTTAACAAATAATGTAATTTACTTCAATTTTGCATTTGTTTAAAAGTATTTTTGTAAACACATTTTGTTGGTGCTCATTCTCATTTGTTACAGTCTCTTATAGAAATTTAAATGAATTTATTATTGTACAACAAAGACCATTGTTTCTACCATACAATTTTTTATATCCAAGAAAATAAATGCATTTAAGAAACATGTTCCTTTTGTGTCTAACAGGAATATATGTCTTTGATTCATACTAACAACACAAAAGCAAGCATCGTGACTTTTTAAAGGTTGAGCCACTGAATTTATTAAAAAATACAGCCAGTATAATAATTTAAGTCTGAAGAATTGTTTTTTGTCTAAATTAGTACCCACCATATATTTATTTATCTCCTTCTGCTATGAAATCAGAAAACGTAATACTTCAGTTACGTATATCTCGATAATGACAATTCCATCGCATGAAAAACATAGCGGAAACAGTGTCATATTCTTTTAATTAGTGACCTAAATTAACTTGCAGTGTTTATAACCCAAATTCTTCGCCCAAAGGCCATTACCCCGAATTCATGACACACGAGCAAAAAGCATTTTAGGCTCGTTTAAAAAACGAATCATTAAGGCCCCTGTTGACTGTTATGAAAGGCTAAATAGTCGCAGGCAAATTACACGAAACACGTTCAACGTTGATTAACTTTCGAAAGGGAAGGGGGATACTTCGGATACTAATAAAATCAAATTGGGTTTCATGAACAGTTGCGACGATGAACAAAAATGGGACACACGAGTTTGTATATTTTCTTAAGTGGAAACTGGAAATATTGTATCTGGCCCGTTAGAATGTCCCAAAACACGCGACACGTAAGTCGATGTCGTTTAATTTTGATGTTTGTGATCTGTCGAGAGGTCAATGCGTCCATCACGTGTTAGTCTCTCAAACAATTCCAACAAAACGACGTGGACTCGTGTACTGTTTTTGCCACATTCTAAGCACACTATTTATTTTATAACTAGTTTTTGTTTATCTATAATAAATGATATTTGACACCGATTGGTTGACTTATGCACAGTTTAGACAGCTGGCCTGGACGCAGGACATGTTTATATGACTTCTTCCTCTTTAGAAAATG
>NW_023595725.1:0-6044 GCF_014839805.1 Manduca sexta | reverse complement strand
TTTTTTTTTTTTTTTTTTAATTTTGTAATACAATTGTGTGTTAAATCTGTTAGAACATCACGTAATAAAATAAATCTAATATCAGAATTTTTGAAATGCTGTGTCGTTTTAGCAAGCTTTTTGGTAAAAATGTTTATACTGACAACACTGCGAGTTTAGGTGAGAAAGAGTACGACTATTGTATTGAATAATCGCGCGCTCTTCGGACTCGGTCAAAGGCTCGGACGCATTGCCATAGTGTACCTATCTAGCAAAGAAATAGTACAGAAAGCATAATATGACGTTCGGTAATGTCTACGTAGTCTTCTTTTAGATATTATGACAAACCGAAATATACGATACCAACAGATTTAAATCTTGTAACTTTAGTAATTATGTAGGTAACTTTTTTGGTAAGAAAACTATTTTAATAACAAAAATAACGTTTATAATTGACGAAATATTTTTTGTAGTAATTAATTATTGACTCAATGAACTGCTGCAACCAAGTCAGTGAACGTATTGGGAGTTCATTTGTGAGCTGACCTTCTGAACCCTATAGGTTCGGTAATAATATCATCAGCTGTGACGTAGTTCATTCGCTTCAGTTAAGCGCGCAAAGAGAAAGAGACAGCGTGATCAAAAAACCATAAATCTAAAATCAGGATTATTGACGTAAGTATTCGTTACTTATGAATAATCTTTTGCACGATGTTAGCAGAGGTCACCACGAACCTAACGCAATGTCGAAATGACCCTGTATATCATCACGCTAAGACCAAAAGGAGCAGAGAAGTAATGAAACATGTTGCAAAAACGGGGATAATTTATAAGTTTTGAGAGCTTCCGTTGCGTGCGCTGCGTAAACGGCTAAAGTTATGCAACAATGATGTATGACGGGATTGTTCATCTTAAAAAGTTCTACAAATATATATAAAACAAAGTCCCAGGCTGCATCTGTCTGCCTGAACGTGAACGTTAAACTCAAAAACTACCCAACGTATTAAGATGACATTTGGTAAGGAAGGAAGGAAGGAAGGAAGGAAGGAAGGAAGGAAGGAAGGAAGGAAGGAAGGAAGGAAGGAAGGAAGGAAGGAAGGAAGGAAGGAAGGAGAGGAAGGAAGGAAGGAAGGAAGGAAGGAAGGAAGGAAGGAAGGAAGGAAGGAAGGAAGGAAGGAAGGAAGGAAGGAAGGAAGGAAGGAAGGAAGGAAGGAAGGAAGGAAGGAAGGAAGGAAGGAAGGTTTAGGTTTAGGTTTAGGTTTAGGTTTAGGTTTAGGTTTAGGTTTAGGTTTAGGTTTAGGTTTAGGTTTAGGTTTAGGTTTAGGTTTAGGTTTAGGTTTAGGTTTAGGTTTAGGTTTAGGTTTAGGTTTAGGTTTAGGTTTAGGTTTAGGTTTAGGTTTAGGTTTAGGTTTAGGTTTAGGTTTAGGTTTAGGTTTAGGTTAGGTTAGGTTAGGTTAGGTTAGGTTAGGTTAGGTTGGGGTGCTAGGTCAGGAAACCTCCACGTGGTGCACCCTGGGCAACGGCGCGTCGATCAGACCGATCAGGCTGATCTGCGCGCCGGCGAATATCCTGACAACGAGGTGGTTGGCGGTCGTCGCCTCTTGTGGCGGCCGTCGTGTCGTAGTGTCGAGATTGGCCCATCTTGGGCGGCTCCCCGGTTCTGTCCCGGGGGTGTCGACGGGCTCGGTGTGCGCTCATCCCGCCCCGAGCAGGCAGTGGGGGGGACTCTCCCTCCCATTGTCGCCGTCGTAGATCGTAATCCGGTGTGGAGGTCTGTGGATATGTCTCGCGCTCCCGCTGGACCGAGGGTCTTGGCTTAACCGCCCGGACCGCGAGGAAGAAAACCTCTATAAAAAATCACCCCGAATCCCAAGCGGCGGCGCACCGCGAGGGGATGCATGGCCGATGGGCAGTTCGGTCTCGAGTGCGACCCCGCCAGAGTACCGGCCGACACTCTGTGCGGGTTACGCTAGGCTTACCCAGGTACAGGGGCACTGCCTGGGCGGACCACCCTTTCCCCATACTCGTGGGACTCAAAATGGAATTAATCAATTTTAAAAACCCCAAATCCTTTTGACGCGTTTGCCTACTCCGGTCCCGACTGGAGAGGCGGAGGTCGGAGGGCGCAAGCCCAACGACGGTGATGAGGTGGAGAAGAGCATGGGCGACAGGCCCATGGTAGTGGAGGCCGGAACATCATCTAGGCCGGAAGAGTTGGAAATGGACTCGGAGTCAAGCCTGAGTGTCTCCTCTGTCCGGAGCAGAAGGCTCTGGAGGAGACACTCCCAGTCCATAGATAACTGCTCGCTTCGATCGAGTGACACCGACGAGCCGCCACCCAAGGCGCCAACAACTGACGGTCGAGGGAGAGGGCGTTCCACTCCCACTCCCACGACTGGAAAATACGTCGGGATAAAGAAGGCCCAACAAGAACGGGACAGGCTGAAGAGAGAAGAGGCGCGAAAGAGGGCCGAAGAGGAGCTGGAAGAGCGGCTGCGTTACGTGAAGTCGCCGCTCCCTCCCAAAACCGACACGGACGATGACCTACCCGTCCTTAAGGACTAAAGGGCACGTCACAAAAGGCGCTCAACCGAGTAATTAATATTATCACTCGGTACGTACAGCAGCCAGAGTCGGCCGCCATTACCCGTCTGGAAGAGGAGAGAAAGAAGTGGCGCGAAAACAGCGCGCGCCTGGAGGAGAGCGTAAAGCGGCTAGAAGAGGAAAACTCCTCCCTCCGCCGTCGGCTCGAGGACCTGGAAGCGTCAAACAACTCCAGGACCACCACGGAGGAAATGCTGGCCATGGTAGAAGCAAGGGTCCAGGCCAGACTGGAGTCGGCCCTGATGGGGCCAGCCCAGAGGCCCAGCCTGGCCCACGAAAGAAAGGCCGCCTCGGGGGACACACAGCTCCCAGTGTCAGGAGGCATAGTAGGTGGTGCCCCCGCGCCGAAGTCGAAGAGGGAGAAGGGAAAGGGAACGGGGAAGAGGACAGCCCAACCCGCTCCCCCTCACCCCGCCGCAGTAGCAGAAGGAACCAGCGCGCCACCGCAGCCAATTGCGGGACCCTCAACGGCGCCAGACACCACACCGGCACCCCGCGCCGCTCGCCAGAGGAAGGGTCAAACCAAGAAGACGGCACCGGCGCCAAAGGAAGGAGGGAAAAAGAAGGGCCCGGTTCAAGCCAGTCCGGAGCCCCGCCCATTGCCACCGGCCCCCACCTCCATGGAGACACCGTGGGTCGTTGTGGCAAGCAGAAAGAGCAAGAAGACGAAGCCTGCAGTGCCGCCGAAAAAAGTGCAGGCACAACAACAGGCACGCCGGACCGAACCCAAAGTGCGACCGCCACGCTCCGCGGCAGTTATCATTTCGCTTACGCCAGCGGCGGTGGCAAAGGGGCTTTCGTACAAGCAGGTGCTAACGGACGCCCAGACAAGGGTAGACCTCACCGGCCTTGACATATCGAGGCTGAAGCCGAACGTTTGCGGCCACGGGCGCCCCTATGTATGAGGTGCCCGGGGCCAATTCCGAAGAGAGGGCCGACTCCCTCGCCGCAAGGCTGAGGGAGTGTTTTAACGGGTCGGAAGATATCAGAATCTCCCGACCCATGAAGACCGTGGAACTGCGGCTAAGTGAGCTCGACTATACAGCCACTCCAGAGACAGTCGCAGCGGCCCTCTCTAAGGCCGGTGAGTGTTCGGTCGAAAACATCAAGGTCGGACATATCCGCCCCGACCGTTCTGGGGTAGGAACGGTATGGGTAAAGCTGCCCATAAAGGCGGCACAAAAGGTGAGGGGGCGGGCCGTATCCTGATCGGTTGGACCGCGGCTAAGGTGACCGTCCTAGAGTCGCGGCCAATGCGGTGTTTCCGGTGCCTGGAGTCCGGGCACGTCCGGGAGCGCTGCGACTGCGCAGTGGACCGCAGCGACCTTTGCTACCGCTGCGGCCAGGCGGGCCACAAGATCCGAGAATGTAAGGCCCCGCCGAACTGCGCAGTCTGCGCGGCCGCTGGCAGGCCCGCCGGGCACCGTTTAGGGGAAGGCATGCGCTGCCCTCCCGTCGCAACCGGCGCCGCCCCAGCAAAGAAGGAAGTGCCACTGCGGCTGAGGTCCCGTCCCAGCCGCAGGCGGCGAGCCCTACAACAGGCAGTGGCCGAGATGGACGTGGAGGAGATCGCCCATCAATAATGGATATAAGTTTCCTCCAGGCGAACATCAACCACTGCGCCCGCGCCCAGGACCTGTTGTCCCAAAGCCTGGCGCAGTGGTCGGTGCAAGTGGCCGTGGTCGCCGAACCGTATTTTGTCCCGCCCCGAGATAACTGGGTAGGGGACATCGACGGGTCGGTGGCCATCATCACCAGGGTGCCGCTGGCTCCCCGCCCTTCGCAAAAGTCGAGAAGGGCCAGGGATGCGTCGCGGCTCTGTTGGGGAATTGTGGATAGTTGGAGTTTATTTCTCCCCAACAGACCCCTGGCCGAGTTCGAATCTTTCCTCGTTCGGCTGGGGCCCTGGTTGAGCAGGGCTAACCCTCACCCGACGATCGTCGCCGGTGACTTCAACGCGAAATCCGCGGTCTGGGGTTCGCCGGCGACCGACGCTCGGTGAGGTCCTGGAGGAATGGGCGATCTCCGTCGGCCTGGCCGTTCTGAACAGGGGTCGGTGGACACGTGCGTGCGGCACAACGGCGGGTCAATTGTTGATTTGTCGTTTGGGTGCCCCGTCGTCGCACGTCGTGTCCGTGGCTGGAGGGTCCTCGTGGACGCGGAGACACTATCGGATCATCGATATATAAGGTTCGATGTCGCCGCGCCCACGAGTCAACGTAACCAGCCCAGTGGTGGACCGAGTGCCCCTGGTCAGGACGGCCCGCGGTGGGCATTAAGGCGCCTCGACAAGGAGGCCCTAGAGCTGGCCGCTCTGGCAGTCTCGTGGCTCCCGAGCCGGAGGGTCCGGTGAGGGTCGAGCAGGAGGCGGAGTGGTTCGGGGTGGCAATGTCGGACGTTTGCGACGCCGCCATGCCCCGGGCACTCCGTCGTCCTCCGCGGCGGGAGGTGTACTGGTGGTCGGCGGAGTTAGCGCAGTTGCGCGCGTCTTGCGCTGGCTGCGCGCCGCCGATACGCCAGGCATCGCCGCCGCCGTATTCGCGCACGAGACCATGAAGACCGGGAGCGGCAGCTCTACGGCCTCTATAAAGAGGCGAAGAGAGCGTTGCGGGTGGCCGTGCACAGGGCCAAGGTCGCGGCACGTAGTGAGTTTGTGGAGACTCTCGACGGGACCCGTGGGCGCCCATACAAGCTCGTCATGAACAAGCTTCGTCCGGCGGCGCCCCCGCTGTCGCAGAGTCTCCGGCCAGAACTTCTGGCCAACGTTGTCGCGGCCTTGTTCCCGGCCACCGAGGATGCTTCCACCGATGGCGCCACCGGAAGTGGCGTCATCGTCGTTTTCGGCAAGGGATATCCCAGAGGTTTCGCCCGCGGAAATGCGGGCGGCAGTGTTTCGGCTGCGGGTAAAACACCGCCCCGGGTCTCGACGGCATCCCCGGAAAGCCTGGGTGTTAGCCCTCGAGTACGGGGCCGCGGCCCGCCTGTAGCCTATTCTCCGCCTGTATGGTGCAGGGCGTCTTCCCGGCGCGGTGGAAGACCGGGAAGCCTCGTCCTGCTTAAGAAAGAGGGGAGACCCGCAGAGTCGCCGTCGGCCTACCGGCCCATCGTGCTGCTCGACGAGGTCGCCAAACTTTTGAGCGTATTATACACGCGCGCCTCGTCGAGCATTCGAGAGGGTCGGTCCAAATTTGGCCGACAAACAGTTTGGTTTTAGGAGTGGACGCTCAACTGTCCACGCGATTCTGCGGGTCAAGTCGCAGGCGGAGGAAGCAGTGGCCAGGGAATGGTGATTATCGCCGTCTCGTTAGACATTTCTAACGCTTTAATCTGCCCCTGGCCATGCATCAATGAAGCACTGCGGTACCACGTGGTGCCGCCCCATCCTCAGGCGTCTGGTGCGCGTACCTCTCCGACAGGTACGTGGTGGTATCCGGGCGCCGACGGGTGGCACCGAAGAGCGA
>NW_023595724.1:0-4503 GCF_014839805.1 Manduca sexta | reverse complement strand
CTGGTTCAACCGGGCTGGTGCCTCACACACACAACACGGGACAGAATCAGCAACTTGCCTTTCCCTTCGCACAACCAGTGACATTGTCGAAGCGAAGGTATACAACCAGGGGCCTTAACAACCCTTCTGCAAATAAAAACCTCGTTATTACGTTCACTACGTACGCAAATTAACTACTATTTACAAACTCAGTTCTAACACGAGCCGTGATTATGAAACGCTGACGAGAAAATTTTCAACATTACCCAAATCGTACAATGGATTTGGAGACGTAATTACGTGTTTATTAGGTTTGTTTTCGATATGTTCGTGTGCGGTCATTAGACAATGTTGCGTACGCCCGACTCGGACCCGTTTCGTGGATTCGCGACGGAGCTTAATATGTTATTTTACATGTTGTTATAATGAGGGTTAATTTGCATTTGTAAATTTTAGTATGCAGAAGGAACACTAAAAACCTTTTAGCGTATATTTGCTTACATATTGTACCTCATGTGTTGAGTGTTAAAACATAATTAACATTATTTTAGAAAGCACACCAAATGAAAAATTATACGTAAGTATATATAAACAACAAAAATATTGACAACAATAAGAGTTTCAGGAAAATATTATTTTTTATTAATGAATTAGTATGTATTTATGATTTTTTTATTGTCTTAGTAGGCAAACGGGCAAGCAGTCCGCCTGATTGTAAGCAGCATCCGCAGACCATGGATTGCAATGCCAGAAGCGCATCAAGCCGTTACCTACCGAATGTATAATGTGTAGATATATTTAATTATAATATATCTATAATCTTATTTATTTTTATATACAATCCATATTGCCTCGTCTCTGCATCACCCAAAGGTTGACTTAGAGAATTTCTCAGGCATTAAGTACACCAATATACAATATAATATTTACATAAATAAACCAACTGATAAAATTTATAACAATAAGCTTATATCGGAATCGTGAGGATTTTGAAATGTACACGAATTTCTAATCCAGCGTAGGTCACTTTTATAAGAGTATAATTAAAAATCTGTCAGATGTATAAGAAATAAATTCTATCGTTAATTAGGCACGCAGTTAGTAGTTCACTGTTAGTTCCGTTCTTAATATTTTTTATTTAACTACGCACATTGCGTGCAAAGTCCATATGTGCAAAAACGCTCGACGTCACAAATACGTCAAATATACAGATGACACAAAAACCATGCCGAATTCAATTTAACATATTACTTAACACATTAAAGAACTTATCAAAACCACAAAACAAAAAACAAGTTCAAAGCTAACAATTTGAATGATTACGAACACAGTACAGTTATTGCGCGGGCGGCTCATAAATGTCTGGTATATAAAGTCTACAACGAAATCGTCCGGCAATAAAGTAGACAGTAAGGCGATGGCGTGCCGACCACGTGGGATTCCGACGGATTTATATAGTACGCGCGTATGAATCAGATTGTGTATGAAACCCACTTTGAATTGATAAGATATACATATCACGCCTTTATCCTTGAAGGGGTTGGTGCAACGAGGGCGCTAATTTTTGTCAAGTGAGATGTGATAGGGGGAGCCTATCGCCGTATTGGGTACGAATTCCACATTCCGTGCTGATACTAAGCAGGAAGAATCAAATGTCACTTTGTTTGATTTCGGATTCGATCCCGGGATCTCAGAACCGTGTCGCACGAACGCAATACAACTGTCTATCTGACTGTAAGTCTGTAGATCATAATTCATAAGACCATTTTAGATTGATTTCTAGTGAAACGATATAATGATTTTAAGGTTTTTTTTTTTTATAAGTAAAACTTAAGTTTCGTCAACCAGTTTTATGAAGGTTGGAAAAATATAATTTTGATTTTATTTTAGCATCTTTGGCTCGCGGCTTCGGCTGCGTTAAAGTTTTTCCCGGATGAAAATCCGTTATATATTATTTCGGGATAAAAAGTGAAATTTAATTGAAGCTCTTTCAATAGCTTTTGAGTTTATCGCATTCAAACAGACAGTGGCAGCGAAGGACTTTGTATTATAATATGTAAGGATCTTTATTTTGTTCGAGATTCCCTCGCGTGGATCGGTTTTCTTGAAATAAGAATTCTATTTTGCACATATGCAAGATAATCGTAGCTCATACATAAACCCATGACTTGGTCTATATATATATATATATATATATATATATCAAAATCGATTCAGAAAATTTTGCGTTTACTTCTAACAAACATCTTTACAAACTTTAGTATGTATATTGTATATAGTATAAGAAATCTAATTTAATAGAATTTAAACAATATATACAAATAGTTAATAACCCAACATTATTGCGACCATAGCGATTAGTTCATTAATAACTGTGGTCGAAGTTGAAACGCTTCGGTCGACTTGTAACAGCAAAGTTTACAGATTTCCACTTTGTAATTCCCAATGCGAAACAAACAGCATATTGTATTAAGTTTTGATTGAAAATGTGGTTCTATATGCATAGTGCTCGGACTTTGTGGATTATCGGTTTGGTATTAGCTTGTAGTTAGTGTTTTGTGTATTTCGATGCTCCGAATTGTAGGCAGTTAAGATTGCTTTGTGACTAAAATATTTCAGGATTATGTGCTTTGTGGATTATTATATTTGGTGTGTTTTGATAGAAAATTGTTTATGTTTTGCGTTATTTTACAAATCTGGATATTAATTTGCGTAGTTTTAACAAATTTCAATATTTTGCAGTCTGATTTGCTTAAAGGATATCCTGACATACCTGTCGCATCAAATTAATAATTAGCTCTATTTAACAGTAAGAACTAAAAATTTAACTTCAATTGGATAAATTATTATAAATATAATATTATGTAAAAATAAATAACAGTTAAAATTTTCGCGTGGCAACCATTATTTTTATATGTATTTTTAGTGCCAACCCTGCGAGGACGTGACAGATGCCATACTGTGCGTCCGCGCGCCGCGATAAACCACTCGCCCAAGGCCAGTGCAGTAATCGTGTGGATTGGCGTGACGTTCGCGTAACGCTTTGTTTTGATTCGGTCGGCCGCCTCCGACGACACGCCGACACGGTCACGTGCCATCTTAGAATCTTAGTCTTATTGTCAGCAGAAATGTTTAATTAATTCTTATTATTCGTATAGTTTTTTTTCAGTAATCATGTCGCTTAGGATAGTTTTGGCTGTTTTAGTCATATGAGATGAATGCGGTGTGTCGAAAACCCCATTGGCTTGAGTGCAATCGTCAAAAAAGACGGACAGGTCTTTTATTTTTATTAATTAGTTAATTCAATAAAATTAGTAAAAATGCATTTTATCCTAATGGAACACTTTAGAGACGGCCCTTTGTTTTGCCAATAGCCTAATTAGTAGTAAGCCAACTAGCCGACAAGTTACTACCCGTGCTTAGTTAACTAATGTTAAATCGTCTACTCGTTAATCTATCCCACCAAAAAGTTTGAGAGACGTGAACAACAGAAACAAACAAATTAACATGCAAGCGTGCAACGTTATAGCTCGCAACGTATCGCAATATCGAGAGCGAATCGAAATCGACTCTCGGTGTGAAAACGTTTCGTTCACTTGGCGATATCTGTATCGACTATCGTGTATCGGTACGTTTGCATCTGTCGCGGATCCGCCGAGGATCTCATTTCCCATTCGCAAACTGACGCGTCGCTGCTTTGTTCGCGGCTAGGGTTGGCACGTGGGAAATATGATAATTTCGGTCGTTCAAATTTTCAATTTTATGCGCGCATATGATGGATGAATTGTATGAGTAAAGTGTAGTAATACGCCAACACAGTAGTATATATGATTTAATATAATCATACATACACTTATCACACTAATTCACTATATTACTGGTAAACATCCGCACTCTACGACGGTTAAGGCACAACTTCCCCTCTTCGTCCTATGCTGCCTCTTTTATAATGTTACTTGATAGTTTATGTGTAGAGGGGAATAAGGTGTTACAATATTAAAATGAAGGTAGTTTTGACAGTGGAGACGATAGGTGCGACAACAATTGCTATAGTGGCTTCGTCAAATGCTTTTGGACTAATGGTAATTTCGTCAAAATAGGCCTCGGTTTAGAATCTTCGCCTTGTGGAAATTGTAAAATCGGAAGTACCTAAAGTTAAAATTCCCACTCACTCTCAAAGGTTTAGAGTTATTCATGGATTTAAAGATCACATGTGATCAGACGAGGCAGAATCTTCACAGACACTTGGTACAAAAAATATTCACAAAATCCCGGCCACATTCGCACCACCCGCGTTCGTCCCCGGCGCGGCGCGGTGTCAACGTCTCGCTCAATTTACACTTAACCGCCACTATTAGAGTTTTCAATTTAGTTAACAGCGCCATTTAGACTGTATAAGAGGGTTGTAATTTGCTCGGCTGCAACTTTGTCACCGTCTGTTATACGGCTTGATTTGTTTGTGGATTTAAATGGGATTGTTGGAAGTTTAATGGCCATTGTCTCTGACTTACATTGTTGGATTTT
>NW_023595723.1:0-17685 GCF_014839805.1 Manduca sexta | reverse complement strand
TTATGTTCTCTACAGTACTTGTTCTACATTCACGATTAACGTTAAATAAACATGTAAAATGAGTTCTTTGAGTGTAACCGAGGTAGAAATGTGTAGCCAAGTGTGCCAGCGAATGCGCGCAGCATCCTCAAACGATTTGAACTTCAATGGATGTGGGATTGGATGTTATGGAACACGTTTGTAATATTTTGCAGCACTTGTGACTGTGAGGTGAATGGATTGTAAGCATTCGAGGGCAATAAGGAATGCAATTATTATTATAAGCCATTAGAAATTTGTTACTGTCCATCCAAAGGTCTGGAAGAAATTATTTTTGCGATAAGATCGCCCATTGTGTAACCATGTATTATATTTGTTTTCTTTTGTTTTTTTTGTATGTTTTTTTGCTTGTGCAATAAATAATTCAATTATTTTTATTAGAAATGTTTAAGCTTAAAATAACATATTTTGTTGATAAAACTTTACTATTTTAATGAAAAGTATCGATGAAAAGCTGTATACGAATATATGTGAAAAATAACTTTACGTAGGTTCTCAATATAAGAAACAACCAATAAACAGACACGCAACATAATGTAATTAAAAACAAGCACAGAAGATCACGATTCAAAATCATACTCAACGTTGTTTTTGAATGTTCAAATATTTATTTGCAAATATTTATAGTATTACATAGCTAATGTCCATAATTTACTCATTCGATTACCATTGTAAGGGAATAAGTTCACAGCGTGATTTTTATTTAGTCTTCATAAAGACGAATAACACTCATTCATGAAACAGACTTACCCACGGAATCTTAAAAACAATTCGCAGACGTTATCGGATTTTATTGGCAGGTTAGAGTAACGTTCCGCGTCTGATTGTCTTTATTACCTCTACCCTTGTCAAAACACGTACTATATGGTGAGTAGTGACGTTTTTATTTATTGGATAAGAGGGTGGAACGCCCTGCAAAATAATATATATAGTGTAGATTTAATGCGAATTAACTATATATTGTTAGATGTAATAACTAAAAACGGCTCTGTTTTATGTATTGGTCCACAAATTGACAGTGAACACCAAACTAGCCTAGTATAAGTGGCCAGGCATCACATATCTTGCATTATATAAAATTTCTTTCTTCCTGTATTTACTATCAACAACTAATAAGCAAAATATTTTTATTTGAAAATCTGTGATGGATATTATTGGTAGGTTAGACAATGTAAGCAAACATTTCATTCAATATTTCACAATGAGGTTTAATAATGCATAAAGTTTTATTTTTCACATATTTCTGAAAAGTGAAAAAGGTGTGAACTATGATTAGTTACATAATTTATCGTGTATATCTTCAGCACAAAGCTCAAGCATGACGTCATTAATAAAACCGACAAAATCATTTCGTTGTCTGCAAACACAAGTGAAAAAAAAAACAAAATGAAACATATCGGGATCCAAATTGTCTCACATAAAGGTTTATGAACAGACCCGCCATTTTGAAAGACCTTTCGCTAGTTTTACAACTTGTTTGAACTTCGCCCATTATACAACGTGTGTGAAGTCTAGCTTTATTTATTGAAGGTTTTAAGATGTTTGGGGCTCGTAAATACGTGTCAGAACGGGTTTTTGGATGATGTAACTCGCTTTTGTTATCTTTTACAGCCTGTGTCAGTGTAGTATTTTATACACGCCATCTAAGTAGGGCCGCCATCACCTAACTTGCCAACGACGGATAAACACGGCAAGAATCCCGGACATTTGGGCGAAATATGGGTTTTTCCCCGGACACCTCTGAAAAAATTTTTTTGCAACAAGGATAAAAACATCGTTATAATTTTTTTAACGTTTATTTTTAAAAACCACTGCCGGACGGCCCCCGGACGCCCTTCAAACTAGAACAAAACCGGGTAATTCCGGACGGATAGCAGTCCTCCATCTAAGTAGTTGGATTCCGGAAACGAACTACAACGCGGGCGAAGTGAGAAAATACATTTTAAACATTCTATACTAAATGGCAATTTCAACAAACGATCCCAATCTCAGTCTTTAATCCGATTCCGAGGATGAAACAATCAAAATAACTCATTTGTAAGCGTGTCATAAAATACCTTATTCTGATTGATCTATTTTAGAGATAGTTCGTAAAAAGCGATTGCGATCGATCATTGTAGATGGCAAATAATTAGACAACGATAAAAAGAAAGGGATATAAAACTTTCTTATTATAATTACCTAATCACGTCAAGCAGATTTTAGATAACGCAAAAGATTGTAAAAGAAAATCGGAATATCGTCTTTTGCTGATATTACTACACATTTTTGTTACAAAAAAAGCTAACAAAAAACACAACATCTCACTCGTGATTGTTTTTCGAACCGCAACATGTAATTCGGCTTCCAATAAAAAAACATCAGTACATTGAGAATATAGAGAAAATCGTTTTGTTTCACCTTTGAAGGTGGAGCGCAATAAATCAAGACCCCGGCTGAGGTCTCGCTCAGTGCCCACACACAGACGTACACATCGGTTATTGTATTTCTTTTTCCAATAACTTGACGATGGCTTAATAGGTCCCAAGTTGCTTGTTATGGATATTGGATAGTAAACTTAGCTTCGGTAGCTTGAAGTTGATTAAGGTACGTCAGGTGACTTAAGGATGATTGTTTGTTCATAAAATTAGGCAAATGAGTAATCACATAATGTTAAGTGATCAGCGAACTGACCATAATACCGACTATACTAGAATTGGTGGATTCGCTGCTAACCTTAAAGGAAGGGTACAGAGCAGTGGTGAAACTCGACACAACATATAGGTACTAATAGGCATGAATGTGCAAAACGATCTAATGATTCTACATAAAGGAAGCATGCTTGGATCGGGTTATATGGACCCTTTGCCTCTGGAACATAGATTAGGAACAGTCATAGGTTCGTGAAAATCTCACTAATCATGCGCATCAATGAAATAACAAACTCTCTTCATGTTGGTTTTCGACAATGACACTTCCGCAATCGTGTCGGCTCTTTCAACTTCTACACGTGGCATTATCACTTTTACTATTCAACAAAGGACTTTAAAGTAAAAGACCTAAAGGAGATTTTAATTTGTCCCTAAGTGCTGCAAGGAGTAATGCGGCAATCACACATTTGGATATATGGATTTACCTTCCAGCACCACAACGTTGCAAATTTCAAGGCGCCCTAATTATACTCTCAACAGCCAATAATTAATTATTGCACTTAATATACAAATGTATAAAGGCGGAATTAATGCCATAGGCATCCCCTTCCAGCTAACATTAGCAATGAATTCCGATAGAACCCGCATCGAACGCCTAGTATGACAATAAATATTCCCAACGGCCGCCGTACGTTTTTCGTAAACGAGTTATAACGTTTGACGGCTCGTCGGGCGGCGTTCGAGTCTGAATCGCCAGTCATTGCCAATTCCAGTACCATCCGTTACGACGTCACTTACCCATGTAAATTAGTTTGGTAATGCGAGCGGCGGCTTGATCGGTTTTCTGTTTGCGCAGTTACTGTCGTAATGGTAATGATTATATATAAAATAATATAATAATATAATAATATGAGCCCTGTATTATATACTGTACCACTGTTGGGCACGGGCCTCCTCTACTGAGAGGGAACAGGCCTTAGTCCACCACGCTGGCCTAGTGCGGATTGGTAGACTTCACACACCCTCGAAAATTCCTATAGACAATTTCTCAGATATGCAGGTTTCCTCACGATGTTTTCCTTCACCGTTAAAGCAAGCGATAATTCACAAAGAATACACACATATTTTTTAGAAAAGTAAGAGGTGTGTGCCCTTGTGATTTTAACCTGTGGTCATTCGTCTCGGCAGTCCGTTCCACAACCAACTAGGATATCGCCGGTAATGATTAATAATTGTTAAATTATAGCATAGTTTAGTATTTATTTTTGCGCAGACGTATATGATTGCAGTTTCCTAGTACAGATACTAGTTGCGCTTCAATTGACCCACTTCAGAGACAAAAGGCGTGACTTTATAATATAATTGTTAGGTGATTGGACGTCCCCGGGATGGACGGCAGTGTGTAGTTGGCCTCATGCTGCCGTAGACGCGTAGCCGAGACGAATGCGCGGGGGCTTCAGAGAACCCCCCTCCCCATAGGAGACGGGCCGCAAGGCGGCACCGCGCAGGGGCGGCTGCGGACGAAGACTTAGACACTTCCGTCAGAGGAAGCCCGCAGTCGTCCCTAATGCGCCGAAGAGGGCCACCGCGGAGCTTTAGCTGGTAGGCCGTGCATAGGTTAGCTGTATATAGGGTTAGGGACTCGGGCCGGCGGTCGCCCGAAGGTCACCATCAAATCCGGGCGGCTCACCGCCGGGCCGTAAGGCACGGTTAGCCCAGCATAACAGCTCAGTCGCCCCCCACGAAGGCAGGGCGGTAGTAATAAGGGACTGTCTCCGCGAAACCAAAAAAAAAAGTGATTGGACGTACTGTTATATGTTTATAGATATTGGGACTGTCTTACCTATCGTGACGCCTAATCATGCATACATCTCCACAATCATTTAATTAATCGCTCGCACGACCCGCCAATTAGTTATGACGTATCGACACAAACGCATATACATCATCCATTGATCTATATGTTCGCATCCTGTAATTCTCCGCACCCGAATCGGCACATGCAGCAATGTGACGCTTCGGGTGTATCACCTGTACAGAACGAGCAATCGAACGCGAGCGAATGTGAGCGAATGGTTTTTGGGACGGTATGAATGCTCGTCTCTGGTGTATGTCAACACAAATTCATATTTGTTGCTTTCTGTTAGGCAAACGGTTTTGTCTTTAAAAACATTCACGTCGAGTTGATAATTTCCTTCTTTTTTAGAAGTCGGCTAAAAACACCAAAACTACGATACCACAAGGTGATTTGAAGAAGATTATTGAAACAAATTAAACACATATTGTATTGATGACATTGGCAATTAACAACTGTTTTTAATAAACGAACACAAAATTTAAGCCGATTCCGAGAATGAACCAATTAAAAATAATAATTGAAAGTGTGTAAAAAAACTTTGTTCTGATTGATCCATTTTTGAGATAGATCGAAAATAGCGATTGGCATCGTTTGTTGCAAATGGTATATGAAATATTACAAGAATCGATGCAATGGAGAAACAAATGCCAACATTTTATGAAAATTGCTTTGACTAAGAGTCTCATGGAGGTTTATGGCGACTGGCTACTTAGTTAACAATTTTTTTTTTATATCTGCTAAATATTCAGTGTTAAGTCACAACAAAGTATATAAAAGTATATACTTAAACTTAGGTATTTAAAATAAAAAAAAAGAATGGCGTTTAATTCAGTAATTTTTTGTTAGCTTAAATAAAATAAAATGCTTTATTTATCACGTAGGCGGACAAAGTTGCACTTATGATACGTCAAAACCATGTATAAAAATAATTATTATTATTTCTAAACAACAATTAAAATTACTTATATTAAGATTTATAAGATATTTATTAAGATTGCTTATTTTTAAGATTTCAAGACGATAGAATTAAGTGACCTTAAAAGCTATGCGGTGGCTCGTAGAATTGGTTTATCTATTATGTTGATTCCGTCATATATTTGTTGATTATGGATAGCTGGGAGCTGCCCAAATAAATTAAAATTAAGTACTCAACCTCGCTTAGTGTGCAATCACGTTCGCGTACGTTCGCGGTGATTCGCTTCGTCTGTACACCCGCCATGCATCACGCACAGCTGGCGCGCTCGCACCGGCTGTATCGAGCGGTTACACGTAAGATGTATTAATATTATTACTGCAATAAATTGCTTCTGAAGATTAATCTCGCTTTCGACGATAACGCGCCGAGTTTTTGTAATGGGTGAAAAATTGCCGGAGATTATGCTTGATGTTGGTAAATATTCGTGTTGCAGTTTTCCTCTTATGTTTTGATGTTTGTTAATAATATTATATTAGCCCTGTATTATGTACTGTCCCACGGCTGCGCACTTCTATACAACTGTGAGGCTTTATGGCTTAGTCCACCAGTGGGATTTGGCAGACTTACATACCTTTAAAATTCTTATAGAGAACTTTTTAGATATTCAGCTTTCCTTAAAATGTTTTTCTTCACTGTTAATGCGATAATTTACATTAGACCGGTTGAGCAAGGAAGACTGCCGAGACGAGTTGTATTCGTGTAACTGTTTTTTTCTTTTTTTTTTTTTTTTTATTGATCACCAACCAATGTGCACCAATACATAATGTTAATAATATTGTTATTTTAATTCATAAAGAGAAGCAAATTAATGGACATTCAATTGTAAATAGATTTGTTTGTAAGGTCCACGTTCAAACGCAAAGAAACGTAGTTGAAGTTGGAGCTAGTTATGGTTTTAACATATTTTTGGGTGATATATGTGCCTTTAGATTTGTTTTATAACGCCATATAAATTAATTACTTAGTAATTATACTAATAATGCTATCGGCGTGCCCATTATCTAAGTCAAATCACCAAAAAACACCATCATAAAATTAAAAAAATTTCACGAAGTCCTGACTCAAATAACTCCTATCTTTGTATTACAAACCTCATAAATTACATTATTCACGAATCGACAATATCGATAAAAACCCAACACTAATACAGACATCGATAACGTACCAAGTAAAATATACGACGTCTTATTCGGTCACGTATTTTGGCGATAAGTGAAAAACTCTTGTCCCCGCGAATTACCTCGGGCCTGTAATAAATCAACCGGCGGCGAACGCGGCTCGAGACGATTAATCAACAATCGATCTTTATAATCGATTACGCGTCTGTCGTATTTTTTAGCGCGACCGTCAGAATTTATTTGGCCGTAATCGATTCAATCGTTTAAGATCGATTTTGCTTGAGTGCTGAATTAGTTTTATTATGTGCTTACATTGGTGTTGGTTACTGATTGCTTACTTATATTAGCCCTATATTAATTGTCCCATTGATTAGACCATTCTTTAGTGTACAACTATATTTAAAACTAAGAAGAACATTTCGTAAGTGCGTCAGTTATTTTTTTGTCAAAAGTCTAAAGTTCAGTTTGGCGCAAAAGTAGGTGAATACTTTAAAATCGGAACAATTTATTTCTTTATTGCACATAAAGTTATGTCTTCAAAGATTATTTTAATGAAAAAAAAAACGACGGTTTATAAGGACTGAAAATATTAACGGCGATTTGAATTTTTTAATTTATATAGCTACTTCTGTGTCTGAGTGTACATCAGTCCAGTAAGAATGTCCGTTAATTTTCTTTACGATTTGGAACCTTGTGACCCGAAATTTCAAAATGCAAAAGGAATGTTGATTGAAGCAAAAACTTAGTCATACAGACGGAGAATGTCATATTGCGAGAAGGTTCGCGAGCCGGGTCGAAATTACATTCGTACATTACAATAAAGCCTAGAGAAGTCATAAATTCATTCCGAACTTAATTTCAAACAGCGTTTGTTAAGCTGTCTTGCAGGGGTAGATGGGAATTTGGTTTTTTGTTTCACGCTTTTATTATAGCAACTAACTGTATTGTTCTATTTTTGGTATACGCCAGAGGCCTCCTTGAATAAGTGTTGATTTTAAGTATACCCAAAAGTTGTAACACTATTGAGAATTTTGAATTGCAAAATACAAGGATGGGCTATGCTATTTCAACAACTTTAAATGCAACTAATGTCCAATGCCCAGTATTTACACTAGCAACAAAGTCCTAATTTCAACTAAATATACTTGCTAACTGCTTGGCGGAAAAATATACAAAGCGGTCAGTGGCGTAGTAATAGGCATGTCGAGCGAAATGCTACGAACGTGCGGCTTTATAGGCCCTAAAATTTTGTAAATTTTACTAAGTTTTTTGTGTATATAGACCTAAAAAATATGGTGGGAAAAGTTTATATAATCGTGTTAGGGGCCCCATTTAATGATTTGCCACGGGTCCTTCTATGTTCTATGTTGAGGAGCTCCTTTTTCCGCAGTTAGCCCGTAGTAGGTCGCCACTAAAGGCGGTATTACTAAAACACTGCCGCATACGAAATATCTATCAACAGACACTTCCAAGGCGGCGATAGCCTAGTTTCAAATCCGAAGGGCACACACCTCTGACTTTTCTAAAAAAATATGTTTGTATTCTTTGTGAATTATCGCTTGCTTTAACGGTGAAGGAAAACATCGTGAGGAAACCTGCATACCTGAGAAATTCTCTATTAGAAATTTTCGAAGGTGTGTGAAGTCTACCAACCCGCACTAGGCCAGCGTGGTGGACTAAGGCCTATTCCCTATCAGTAGTAGAGGAGGCCCGTGCCCAACAGTGGGACAGTATATAATACAGGGCTGATATTTGACACCTCCAAATTTTCTTCATTCACAAAACACACTTTCAGATTTTTATCGTTTCCAATCTCAACGGCGGCCCGGGGGCACATTCTATCTGAGTTCCCGTCGCCGGATCGCAGTCCCGGCACGTCATATAAATTCCCGGAGTCGGCCTTCATTCCGCCCGAATGTCGGCATCCGAAGCGCCGGGCCGAACATTTTTGACATATCACTCAGTCAATAACCACTCAATGGCCTTTGTGTCGCGGAGTACGGACAATGGAGATTGTAATGGGAATTACCCCGGGGTACGTCGATGCAAATTCGTGTTTGCATATTTCAAATGTTCTTCGCTTGTGTTGCGCGGTGTTTTGCATTTTTTTATGTGGAGGCTGTTTGTGAGAATTATAGTTGAGTATGTTTCCTTTCTGAGTGTATTGTTATTTTGGTTATTACTGAATGCAAAATAATAGGGTACAAATTAGTGTTTAATACATAACATTTATTTGTAATAGAATATTTACAGAATGGCATGAAACTGCAATTTGGCCCTTTACATTAGTTAGGGGCTATTCATAAATTACGTCACACGTTAAGAAGGAAGAGGAGGTAGACGAAGTGTGACATTATGTTATGATGGGGATGTGGTTATAAACTTCATGACGTCATATGGCAAAATCTACAGTATTAAAACACAGAACATAATTTGTAAACAAAAAAAATACTCTAACTCCGGCTATACATGTTATAACACCAAGGAGAGGTCTCACACCACGTGACCAAGTATGACGACGACGAGGATTTAAAAAAATCATGAAATTTGTGAGACGTGTGTTGTGGATGGCCTCTCATCTATTAGACTATGGCAATTACTCAGACAAGCTTCACTCTGTAGACGTAGGTCTACAGTATAGATGCTTGATCTACATGGAAATAGTATCCAGGTAATCCTCATATCATTACACGCGATTCCTTGTATATAGCTTGTACACTAATCTCATATAATTGCATTTAAACTGATTCATCGTACTTAATCTCCTGCAGACAACCTTGGGCTAGAGATGCCATTAGTAATGGATGCCAGTGTGCCTAGAATCAAGGTTGCATGGCTTACGGTAAGTTATTAAGACGAAGGGGTTTGTGTTAGATGGACTGATATGCAGGCCTTTTTTTGTTGGCGGCACGCTAATTATCGAAAGTTGTAAGTTATTTTTGTACCAAGTGCTCTTTAATAGCATTTTTTTTCTATATTTTCGAAATTTTCTTTGAGGGTATTTCGATAAAATACTTAATAATCCTATATTAAAGGAGTTAGTTTTAAAAATGACACGAGTTGAAGCATAAAACGACAAAGCGTACAGCTTTTATGTTTTTAAAAGAAAAACTATGCAGTGACAATAAATAACATTAGAAAGAAGGCGAATTAGCCCCCGCGTGCCCCTACAAAAAAAGCCCTGCTGATATGTAAATAGGAGAAAATGATACGAAGTATTAGGCTTTAAATAAAATTAGTTTGAGCGAGATTCAATGCATACTAATATTTATCTTGGATATATTTGTTGGTAATTTAACTATAATTACACAAATCAAATATTATCTAGTTCCAATTCAGCACTAAACAAACACAATTACAGTACTAATGGGCATTTGATCTTTCACTGATAGTTACTAACTCAATGTGAACCCGCCCTAACAGATACAAAGCCAATTCACATATCCCAGTGGGATGCAAGGATTCTGGCGCTCGCATCGTTCGCCCCTTCGCCCCTTGCGGATACATTCGCCCCAGGGCCGTAGCTAGGGGGGGCATTGTGGGGCAATGCCCTACCTTAAAATATAAATGTCCTACCTTAATAATCAACTAAATTGTACATTACTACTCAATGAAAATATATGGAGCAGCGGGTGTTTTATTTTCCGATTTGGAAGTTGGTCCCATAGTAAGAGTTATTCGTATTTATGGGTGAAATAACCCTCTTTCGAGATTTAAGGGTATTTTGTTCCAATATGTATATTACCTTAACAATTACGTAAGTATGAACTATTTTTTTTTTAACTCGCGTTCACATATGTTGCCCGATATAGCGATAGGCTCGCCCCCTATCACATCATGGGACGGAACATACTTGGCGAAAAGTGGGTGCCCTTGTTGCGCCTCTGCATACCCCTTCGGGGATAAAATGCGTGATGTTATGTATGTATGTTATGTTCACATGAAAACTAAAAATCGATTGAGCAGATCAGATGTAGTAACATTTTTATTTCCGCCCTGCTTGTAATAACAACTGCCCTACCTTCAATTCAAGTCTAGCTACGGCGCTGATTCGCCCCGTCGCCTCCCGTGGATACAAATTCTCCCCATTCACGTCGCTCTTGCATCCACCACGTGTGCGTTTCAGGCATTCGTATGCAAATCCAACGCGTCCCATTAGCCCTGTAAGCCGTTCTATAGGGCTGTTCGAAATTTGAATTGATTCGTTCTTTTATTGAATTTGTTCCGTTGTTTATGTTTACGAATAGATGGCGTTGGCTTTCCGGAACAATAAATCCGTTGGGCTTATTGGGGTGATATTTTTCGTGGAAACTGATTTCCTAATTTAAGTTTAGAGGGAATTAAGGTTAGGTTAGTCAGTAATTGTTTTTCTTTTAATGTATATTTTAAAGTCTTCTTTAGTTTATTATAAGGAAAAAATTGTATGAATGCTGAAAACATTTGTCTATTTATTTGTAGAAGGAAATTAACAAAGCTAGCTTATTTAGAAACACAATTTAGATTGAACATTAGCAGGGTAATAACACGACGTCTCATCACGTGAGTAAAACAAATATTGTACGTTAATTTGTACGAACAGTGAGCTGTTATGTGTGTGCGAAGTTAAGGTGTGTTTTCGAACACAGCGCTAGCGATTTCATCCTACGGATTGGCATTTTATTAGCAATCAGCTTTGTAAATTGTAGCCAGTGTGACTACAATACATAATGTGATCTAAAATGTACTATCGTCGTATAGCATTACTTTATAATTTAAAATTAACGAAACATTTTCTGTTGTGTATGGCCCTTCCCTGCTGGTTCTTGTCTATATAAATGCCCTGGAGTAAATAAAATGAAAAAAATAGCTTACACAGAATATTACTAGTACCAAGAAATTTGAAATCGAAACGAACATCAATGATACCTGTTTTATGGCTAGTATATTGGAAATTAGAGCTGCGGCCTGTGTACTTGTCTAACTACTACAAAAGCATACTCTATGTACAGTCGCTGCGTTCGTGTTCAGAATCCTACCTTAACATATTTATCGGCGAGCGTGTTCTTAATAGAGCACCTAAATTAGAACGTTTGCACTCACGGCATCTCTCATTCCCCTTATGAGTTATACTAACTATTGTTCGAGTTTTCTCCCGTGTGCTTGCTTTTCTGGCGACGCCCTGTTCGGACATAAATAGGAGATTTATAAGGCTTTATTCGCTATTCTAATGAAGAATAAATGCGATATTTAATAAATTGCAATCTTTGATTCTACATATTATTCCGTTTCACGTTAAGACACCGTCTACTCCACTTCTTTCCTCGACGACATCGTCTGTCATTCAAATATCACTTACCCCTGTTCCATATTCAAAAAGTTAACACCGGCCAGTAACAATAAAAGATCTCCCACACAACTGTCGCATTTACATAATCCGGCACGTGTAGAGCAGCCCTACGACAGTCTGTAACTATCTAATGCCCGGTATGAATACGCTCGGTGAAAAGGCGGCATTAACATACGTTTTACTCCGCCGGAGTCCCGCCTCGCAGTAATTACGTCACCGGGTTTTTAGATGTGAAAATGCTGGCCGGTTTAGTTCTTGAAAAATAATTCTTTATTTAAATTTTTGTTGTTTTTTTTTTCATTGTTTGGAATTATGGAAGTTTTGGCTGCTATTTGTACTTATGTCTTCGGTTCTTTCCTTATTATTCGACTTATACTGTAAACTATTTTTTATTTTGAGGTGAAAGTTCTTCGGTAAGACAAATTTATGGTATTGTGATAGTTTACTTCTTAATAATTTATCAACCCGTCAAGTAACTGTCGTCAAAATACGTTCAGTTATTTCGGAACATGACAGAGTCAAAACAACAAAGATAAGTAATAAAAAGTTTTTGTTTTTGGGTTATAGTATAAACTTGAACTAGCCTGTATTTTAAAATCGCAATAATATTTGTACAATTATACTTAATAAGTTAATAATAAATATTATATTTATATAAATCAAATTAAATGACATCCTTCTTGCGTAATAAAGAAATTCTACCAACATTCGTAAAATCATTCAGACCCCACCTTTGTAAAATAGCAACAATATTAGTTCCTCGGAGATGTTTACGTGAAACGCCACGAGTTAATAAAAAGGACTCGTATTATTGGAATGTACGGCCGTCTTCCAATCCTACATTGTGTTTGCAGACCTACGTCAGATATATGTATATATACAGGGTCATTTTACATTGGGTTACTAAAAGAAACCACATACTCGTCTTCACCTTTGCTGTCATTATGCACAAAATCATCCATTAATAACGAATATTTTCACCAAAAATACTGATTTTAGTTTTTCAATATTTTTATAATTTTGTAATTTAGTGTGAATATGGCGTGCGTGTGCGTATTTCTGGCTGAAAGTGTGATGTTGCCGCTGCGACGATTTCTCTTAGAGTAGTCATAGTGGAATTAGGGCGCGTAAAATTAAAATTACTTTTTATTAATATTTATTTTGTTCGAAACTTACACTTTTTTATTTTACATCTACGGCTCAAGTAACTTATTGTAAAGTGTTATTTCGAAGAGGATAAGTATGTGCTTTCATTTAGTAATGCAATGTCAAAATGATCCTGTATATCGTGTATGGGTTTAATTAAAATATAGTTTTGTGAAACGCAATGATAGAAAGTGCTTCGCAGCAGTGGCGAAAGGTGAAATTTTCCAAGACAGAGTCCGACACAACATATAAGTACTAATATGCATGAATGCGGTCTGTATATCGTTCTAATGATAATTAGACTCTACGTAAATTCTACATAAAGGTAAGCTGTTAGGAACCACGTTATATGGATCCTTCGCCACTGCTTCACAGTCTACCCTCACGTGTGTTCTCAACTACGTATACTATTTAGTACATTAAGTGGAATGGAAGGCCGGCATAATTGTGTCGACTGCCTACGGGTAATCATCTCTCATCAGTGGATATTCTATTGGACACATAGAAAATTAAATTAAAATTATATTTGGTACAAATATAAAGAAAATAATTCTCTCAAAAGCTCATAATTTCAAATTACAAAAAATCTAAATTAATCTATACTCGACTGCTTCCATATTTAACTAACCCGTTCGCGTCTAATGCATTACATCACACATTATCAAAATACTTCCAAACTTTTAAAAAAACGCACCGCGAATTATTAGAACAGCACAAAAGTATAATAACTCACGAGCCGCTACATTATTCAGACGGAGTGAATTTATCACGACCCTCCGACCTTCACCTTGGCTCCTGGATAAAAACCGGGAACGATCGGGAGCCGCGACCCTCGTCCGAGTGTCTTGGGAGTCCGGAGGTATTAAAACGTCTGACTACAATGAGTTCTTGTATAATTTATACGGACCTCTCTCGGGCTGTTTGCTTTTCGAGTTTTACGATGTGGAATTTAATTTGAGTACATGGGGATGATGATGATTCGTTCCTAGCCGAATTTCGGCCAGTATCTCAAAGGTAATCAGGCAGGAACGCGGGAGATATTATAGTGCATAAGTGTGCGCGCAATACACGGGTGCACTCTCTGTTCCTTCACTCCTATGATCCGAGATCAGGCGGAGTAACTTCCGAGCATGTTTTCTACCAGTCGATCCAACGTGCAGAGATAAAACAGTAAAATATGGACATGCCATTCAGGGCTGATTTTTCAGTCAGATAAAATTTATTTGTTAATATAATTAATAATTTTTGGGATAAAGTACAACCTAACAAATTAAAAATGCCAGCTGTACGTATCAAGTGATCCATTTATCTCACTTTTATTGACTGATATTTATTTTATCGCTTTTAATGATGAGACGAGCTCGCCGTTCGCCTGATGGTAAGAGATACGACCGCCCATAAACAGTAGGAACACCATGAATTACAAAGTATTGTTTGGTATTCCATTGCACCCGCCATCCTAAGACATCAGATGTTAATTTTTATTATGTCCAGCAGTTACACTACAATATCCTTCAAACCGGAACACAATCGTGGCTACACACTGCTGCTTGGCGGCAGAAATAAACATTGCGGTAGTACGTACCCAGGCGGACTCTCACATATAAGAGACCTACCAGTGATAAATTATATCTGACGAATAAAAATTGCAATGAGTCATATAAAAGATAGTCAACCATAATGTAAAGCGGCAAACTCATGCATAATAACACATATCCATATAAAATAACACAAAAACACTTATATAGAAATACTGAATGTAACAGATATTACCATACGTTACACATAAAGTATACTCGCATTGTCAGGCGAAACAATGGACAGCTGCAAGGTTCGCACTGGACGGAGATGCCCATTGTCGCGAGTTGGACGGTGTTGGACGCGTCTGGCCGGTACGGACAAACATTTGCAAGGAGATATTTTTTATGTTACCTCACCGGACGTTTGTTTGTGGCTAAAGTGATGGAGGATTTAATGTCTCAATTCGCTTCATTTAGATTTCGATTAAATTACCTAAAACAAAATATAAGTGTGTAGGAAAAAAACTAAAATGATTGTTGACTATAAGAATTAAGAATCTAATATGTATATTAGTTATAGCAACGTATTAGTGTTTACTGTAATTGATGTTTTAGTTTAGTTTCATATATAACTAAAACTTGAGCATCTTTGCATGAATAAGGCGTCATATCATACGATAATAATGGTCATGTTAATAGAGCAAGAGCCGGTGAACCCCAGACCTTCGTTATTTTATAAAAGCTGAAAGTTTGTCAGCGCATGCTCCCAACACAGGTAACAACGATGGGCCATTATGAAGTTTGGGCTACAGTGGCTTTGGCAGGTACACGGTATTAAAGGTCTGTAAAATACCGATCTAGTTTTATCAAATAATAAAGTGAGATTTTATGGTATTACCTTCAGAAAATTATTAAAAATCACGTTATTCATTGACAGACACTTAACATCGTGGCAATCCTTGTCAGACACCCTTAATGTTGATGAAATTATAATTTTATTTACGTTATAGTATAAAAGCTGATTTTTATATATAGTACTTGGGTAATAAGTAAATAATGTTTCCTCGTTAGTCAGACGTTTTGATACACACACACCTTTTACACACCTTTAATACCGTGTACCTGCCAAAGCCACTGTAGCCCAAACTTCATAATGGCCCATCGTTGTTACCTGTGTTGGGAGCATGCGCTGACAAACTTTCAGCTTTTATAAAATAACGAAGGTCTGGGATTCACGGGCTCTTAGACTATAATGTCAACACTCTGTATCATAATAATTATAGTTATCATTCGAAAATACAATTTTAATTGATAATAATTGTCAAATGCGTAGTGCCGTTGTCAAATTCTCATATTATATTTATTCTACTCATCTTCAGGTACAAGTAAAAATCTGAAATTCTTATTAATTAGAACCCGACTCACTAATTTTACTAAAATTTCTGAGTAAAATGTTATGAATCTTTGCAGCATTACTGTAAAATATTTTAATATACTTACCAAGTAATTATTGTATTAATTAATTTTTAATTGCTTCTTTCAGGTAAGCTTCAGTTATTTCTACGATATTTCTTAATAAAGGTAAGGTGTTAGTCACCTGTATTCGTGATAATTTTCGTCTCCCTTGAGAACCAAATTCTTTTTATAAATATTGGGTTGATAATATAATCCACCAAGTTGATCAAATGTTTATGCCGTGACATCATTGATATTTCGCCAGGATAGGATAACCTTAGTGTTCCGAAAAGTGTTACCTCTTACACTCTCTTGGCATTAATAATAGAAGAACATCAAACCGTAGAAAGAGAATCGGCAAGTCACCAACAAAACATGACATTGGAGAATAAAGCCGATCGTCCACCGCTAACTAAACTAACTTAGTTTAGTTAGGTGGTGGACCATCGGCTTTAGAGAGCCGACAATTTCATTATCATCATCATCAGCCGCAAGATGTCCACTGCTGTACATGGGCCTTCCCAAAGATCTCCAGATCGACCTATTGTAAGCGGCCCGCATCCAGCGACCCCTGCGACTTTTAGATCATCACTCCACCTCGTGGTCATGTCCGTGAATTCCACTCCAGAACCTTCGAGCCCCATCGGATATCAGTTCTGCGAGCCATGTGCCCTGCCCACTGCCACTTTAGCTTGCTAATCCAATGGGCTATGTCGGTGATTTTTTTTCTTCTACGGATCTCCTTAATTCAACAATTTACAAAGCCAAAATTTGAATGATCTCTGTCTGAAGCCAACTGAGATATTAACTGCCGAGTATTGTACCTCTCTAAAGTTCAAGTAATTGGTTTATTAATGTTTAATAACACTTTTCTCTCGTGAATGGTTAAGGTCTTAATTTAAATTAACTAAAGACCTTCAAATCTTTTTTGTCTCGTCGAATTGAATTAATTTTTCTTCCTTATTCATACTTTATCTTACCGACAGTACAATTTTTTGCTTCTCACCAGGCGCGTATTAAGGGTAACAATGTTTAGTAAATTATCACTTATATTGATGTCGGCCAAAGTCCTCAATGTCATATTCGTCACATTAAAATGTGTTATGCTGCCATACATTTTAGTATGCCGTATTATATTTCGATAAACATATTGTTAACGTGCAGTGTCGATTTTAAAAGCAAGATCTTTAGACTTAAAAAGCCTTAAGATTTTTTTTAGAGAATTTGAAACGAATAGTTGAAAACTTATAGGGTTAAAATTGCATCTACGCCGAAGGATTTAAACAAAAAAACTTTTATGTCATAACGGCACAGTTAAACGTAAATCCACATATTATCAATATTTAATTTTTCATACATACATTGAAAAATCAAACAGACTTCGGACTGATACTGAGTACAAAAACGCAATATCAAATTATCTATCTCGTGATTCTAAACCGAGATCTCAGACCAATAGTTATATGGCATTCCTGCCATATCATACAACTACGCCATAAAGTCATTAAAAAACACCATACAATTATCTCGAATAAATATATTCAAATCCTCGATGGCATTGTTGGTTGTTGTCATTTGTGTCCCCAATTCCGCACCTGATTACGGCATATTAAACCG
>NW_023595722.1:0-7231 GCF_014839805.1 Manduca sexta | reverse complement strand
TAATTATTTTTGGATGAATGAAAATATGTATATTTCATTCTTCTGTATGTCACTGGACACTTCATACACGCGTATGTCACTGAATTCCTCCTATACCGTCAGATTTTATAAAAAAAATCATGTTTTTTCGGATGAGTCCGTGGATGGTTAAGATTCACTATTACACCCAGTTACGCTGTAGTTCTAGGACTTTATATCTTCTTTAGGGCAGAACAACGCCTGTCGGGGCCGCTTGTCTCAAATAAATACGTATTCTATTTCTCACGGAATGAATATGTACTATAACAGTCAACATAAAACACCGTAATTTGCACTCTACTCCATTGCATTAAACTATAAAAAAAACCCACAAACACGGAAGCATATAAACAATAAATCAACACGCGATATCTTCATTTATCGTAGTATCTCACGATAACAAACACTTTATCTGTTATGTAGTGTGGCACTTAGTGGGGACACTGTCTCTCAACGATAAAATCTAGATCATTCTGTTGAATAATTACTGCGTTGTAGATGGCTTGGCGCTTGCTGTTTATGTTAATTAGGCGATGCAGCCACTGTTGCGGGGGCCGGTGGGTTCAAATTTGATTAAACAGGACTATTGTTTAAGGGATTAGGATTTACTGGGGTTTATTGGACTTATTAGTGCTGTATAATTCAATGTTCGGGTGACGTTGCTGATATTGTAGTAGTAATGTTTATCTAGACCAAGTAGCTTGTTCATTGTGTATTACAGGGCAAAAAAGGTAGTATAGCACAGGTGTACAGTGAGCGAGTGCGGTATGATTGAGGGATACGACCATCTATTTTGTGCTAAAGCAATTGATTTGCATGTAACCTGCTTCGTTAATTTCGAGTGATAGTAAATAATAATGAATACCCTTGTGAGGTAACTACGCCAGCTAGTAATACAGCTGTGTTACGGTACGACTGCAGTGCTGAGATCTCGAGTTCGAATCTCGGATTGGGCAAATTGATTAAGTTTTTCTTCTTATCAGTTCGGAGTGTGGAATTTTTGCTAGTTATGGCGATAGATTCGCCCGCTGTCACAACTTTGAACGGAATACACACGTCGGATAGTGAATGCACCAGTTGCGCCTCCACTTACCTCCTCGGATATAAAAAGGCGTGAGTGCGTTTGAGTAATAAATAACAATATATCGTTCATTAAAGCATAATTTATTATAAGACATCTATCACTTTTTCTAACACTCTTAAACTATACTTACAAGGAAGAGCACGTATTAAACAATTTCTCTGATTCTTGTGAGCACTTCTTGTTTCAAATATTATATTTCTACTAAATAATAAATATTAATTAACCGTAAGTTAACCAACGGTTTAATCTCCTGCACAATCCGCCAGTGAACACAGAGGCTAAATCCTCGCCGACCTCTCGCAAGACTAATGTTCGCACCGGGCCCTGCTCGCCGCATTGTGCTTTATTTGTATTCGCTAATGTATACAATCTCTAATTACACGCAACGCCTTCCAGCCAGATAGGGCTGTCTAGATGTCTTAGATAGTGGTGATATTGTTTTGGCTTGCGCAGGTCAATGAGAGGTTGTTTCTGTGCTGTGGGAATTTTTAAATTCATGTTAGTTACGATTATGTGAAGAGTGTTAAGTGGAATTGTTTTTATTGCTGTTTAATGATGTTTGGTTTCGATTACAAAGGTCAAGAAAAAGGGATTGCACTAATTTCACTTATTATGTTTTCAATTTTTTGGTCTGACCTTATCTTACGCGGTGCTGAAAGCCACAATATGCTTTTCTTAATCATGTTATAGAAAAGATTTGGTTTATTACGACCGATCGCTTGCCTAACGTACAGCTCTACGAGAAGTCAATCTTAAACAAACTATATTGGAAAACTCATACAAATTGTTGATTAAAACGAGAAAGGAGTCCAAAGCCTTCCAGCCCACGGCCCTTATACACTGCCACGAGACCAACGAGGCTACAGTTATTTCAATAGCACGAACTTAGATTGAACTTCTTTCATATTCTCTTTTTAAAATTATTTTATATACCTACATATTTTATCCCAAGATTTGTGTCTGAAATCCAGATTATTGACAGCCCTAATGAATTTCAAGTGGACTTGTTAAAAGGTGACTCCCCGTAGGCGTTGTTTCCATCCCTAATTAGGGATACTTAGGTGTTGGAATCCTTGTTCCCTTCCATTCTGGAACGTGTATAGAAAATGCTTTTGTTGCTTTAACTCCGTGTCGCACAATACAATGTTACTTTATGGTAATTATGCTGGCTCCTACAGTTTCCTGATTATTGCTGTTTATGTCCTGGTTAGTGGGGATAATTGGAGAAAATCTTGTTGAGAATTTGTGACGTTTTCTCTAGACTTGTTTGTATTTTCTAAGACAATTTAGATTTGCATATGGGGTAAGATTTCCTTGGTTTAGCGATCTGTAGCACAATGATTCTCATAACACTTTTCAGTTCTTTATTACCTTAGGAGGCAAACGATAGTCTAGTCGGGTGTGGAACGGACTTTCGAGACGAATGTCCGCAGGTTCAAATCCCAAAGGCACACACCTCTGACTTTTCTAAAAAAATATGTGTGTATTCTTTGTGAATTATCGCTTGCTTTAACGGTGAAGGAAAACATCGTGAGGAAACCTGCATACCTGAGAAATTCTCTATTAGGAATTTTCGAGGATGTGTGAAGACTACCAACCCGCACTAGGCCAGCGTGGTGGACTAAGGCCTATTCCTCTCAGTAGTAGAGGAGGCCCGTGCCCAAAAGTGGGACAGTATATAATACAGGGCTGATATTATTATATTATTATATTATTAGGCGGCAAACGAGCAAGTTGTTCACCTGATGGTAAACAGCATCTGCCGTCCATAGGCTAAAGTAATGCCAGAGGCAAAGCCAAGCCGTTGCCTGCCGGTTTGCACATACTAATGCATGTTATGAATATGAAGAAATATGTAGCTTGTAAATTAGTTTATATACGTCTTCTTCTCAGGTCTTTAACCGGGCAGTGTGGGTTCATTGAAAGACAAGGTTTGTTTGCACATGCCAATTGTATTTTTATATTATGTCTATAAAATTATACCTAGAGAGTTAGTTTATAAGCATCTTCTTTATAGGCCCTTAACCTACACCAGTGTGAGATCGGTGAGAAAATACAAGATATTGTTTAATATGGCATAATTTTTAAAGAAATTACCAATTTTTTGACGGAATTTCATCATTTTCATTACATAAGCGTCTTTGTTTTTTAAATGTAAGTTTTGCAATTAAATAATATATTTATACGAATATGAATATTGATTCATAAAGTTCCTTCGAATAAATAATTCTTAGTTACAAGTTTTAATAGAATGAATAATTTATTTATTTTATTTCAAGGCTAACAAGTTATTTATTTTGTTTGTTCTCAATTTTTATATCATGTATTAATATGGTTCTGGAACCATTTGTAATGACTAATAAATAAAGATTATTAAAAATTTTAATGATTTATTAAAAATATGGATAATCTTGTAATATACCAAACCGGATGCAAAATATATTTCAATAACATAGAACAAGTTCTATCCCCTAAATTAAAAACAATTGAACTATTATTTTTTGTTAACTTGCTGCCGGCATCTATTTCCACGCGGTCGTGGCTG
Source organism: Manduca sexta (assembly GCF_014839805.1). NCBI lineage: Eukaryota > Metazoa > Arthropoda > Insecta > Lepidoptera > Sphingidae > Manduca > Manduca sexta. The sequence goes on along the minus strand of NW_023595722.1, from coordinate 3,584 downwards.
CTAACAAAAACTAGTCTTTAATAAGCAAATATAGACTCCATTTATAGCTAACATGTTAATCTGTAATATGTAATAATACATAATTTACCTAATACAGACATGTTCTTCTAACATACATAATCAATGCGTTCATATTTACATCGGCGTTCTGCATTCATTCCATGAATCAGAAATCATTCGTGTCAGTCTAAATCAAATCATTTATTCAAATTCATATCTAAATAATTTGCTCTAAATCGATATAACACATGCAACTTTATTATTCGATTTACGATTTAATCGATACATTTTGACGAATTACAGCGACTAGCGTCTCACGACGCCGAATGTTGAATTACAACGAATTAGAACATCGACTCTTGCGCAGAAGAGCGTGACGGCATTTTTTATGTTCTATTGTTTTTCAAACGGTGGACTGTGATTGGTTGAGAGTTGAGTCGGAGGTGGGCTACGTGTCAGTCATTGGTCGAAACGGTATGAATGCGAAATAATGATGGCTGGCCGATTGGCATGACAAGATGTATTGTTGAATAAATTAGTTTCGCAACGGTTTAATGTTCGGATGTTCGTTTTGCGTGTCGATAGATTTGCTACGCCGCTCTCATCATTATGTATTAGGGGATTAAGTTATGCATGTTTTATAACATTTTTAGGACGTGTCAAGTTGTAAATGTTTTTTTTATCAACATGATTTACGGTTTCTAGTTAATTATGAGTAAACTATCGCAGGGCTTCTTTTTAATGGATATGATTTATTAGTATATTTTTATTATCTATACATAATTAAAACGACCCGACTCTGATCTTAATAAACTTAAAATATCTGGCACACTTTTAAAACAAAACTGTAACCTCTGCTATAAATAAATACAAATGACAACCCAAAAAAAAACAAAATACTGGCTGAAAAAGAAACAGATCACAAAAAATAAATTACAGCAGCACAATTTATCCGCGATTCGTATTAAACACATCCACCTAGACATGGTACGGCAATAACACGCATATTAGTCACTAACTCACGGACAAACACACGGACCGTGTAGCCGTAAGAGCTGTCTATCCACCGTCAATATATCATACCACCGCTAGATGTTAGCATTCGCTGCGCAGGCGCACGCCGCCATCTTTTATTTAAGGCGCGTGTTGGATGGATATTGGATTTAGTGAATAACATGGACTGCACTTTACTATCAAGTATATATTGACCAAAAGTTTAAGTGAGATGAACCGAATGTGCGGGCTATAGTTGTCTTTTTCTAGTAGAATTGGGAATGATACAAAATGGAGATTTGTATTGGCCGCAATTTCGCTACGTCTCTTTCTACAAAATGGTCAAATTATGTGAACAAAGAGATTATGTTTTAAATAATGAAACGCAAGTAACTATATCTAAGCTCACCTTGTGCTCTAATCCTCCTCAATTGTGGAATAGCACAAGATATTTTACAACTATACTGAACAGAGAGATTAGTTTGGTTTAACATCAATCCCTTACTCACGTCAACGCTTTCGTGGAAAAGAAAGTCAAACTCATCGAAAATAACGTCTAGTTATTGTAGTGTCTTCATATCCTCCAATATTCGATTTTATATATATATTATACACCATGTTCTTGCGCCTTAACACGAGCGTTATCGCACGTGGGAACGTCTGTGAGAAATTTTAAACGTTTGACGTGCGTGATTGTGATGTAATTGTGTGATTGGTAAAGACTAATTATTTGTACTTAACGGTAGCGGTACATACTTTGGTGATTCTAAATGGGCTTTTAGATGTATGAGCGACTGTTTTGGTATGTTTTTTTAGGTTTACAATTAGAAAGAATTCGTGTTGTATTATATCGAAAATTAGTAAAATCCCACATAAAATATTAATGAACTGAGAATCGAACCTTACTTCCTATCCAACCAATTAGGAATTCTCCAAGGAATTCAAGTCATTAAATTATTTATAAAAAAAATATATATCTTTGCTTTAAAGCACGTAAGAATGGAAGTACAAAAATGTTTCATGTAAAAATGGTTGAGAGCTAAGAACGTAGTTTTTAATACAATATAAATAATATTTGAGAATCATGCTAATAGTACTGCCTTATGGTTTTATTTGTAAATCCTAGACGAGGCACAACTCTGACCCCACCACCTCCCACAATTATTGACGATTCAATTCGGACTATCAGATTTTACGTTCGTGCGTTTGCGCACTCGCAATCATAATTAATATTCTATTAAATGTTTCTATAAATCATACGTAAATGTGTGATCAGATTTGAAGGAACGTGTGTTTCTTATATCGTCAATTTATTAGTTACGTTAGTAGAAGTAATGTTTAAAGGAATCAATATTCGTTTTAGAACTTAAAAATTACAATTCTTTATTCCGAAGTTAACCAAATTATTTTTACATTTGAACTTATGTCCTACGGACTTTACACTAGGCAAGCCTGTATCGTCAAGACCCAAATCTTAGCCGAGTTGCCTAAAGTATCCCTTTTAACACTGTTCTTATTACAAAATTAGGTTTATTAATAATAACCAGGAGACGGACATAGGATACTTTTTATCCAGTTCCCATGGGAACGGGACGTGACATAAAATGTGGTATAACAAAACAGAAATTTCGTATGGAGATAGTTTAAGACCCTGGGAAGGTTGGGTTTAGGCTACTATCCCGGGAAAATATATAGTGGGACTCTTATCCCGGAAAACTCCTTTACGCGGGCGAAGCCACGAGCAAAAGCTAGTTACTTATAAATATAAAAAATAAGCATCATAATAAATACTAATTACAATAAATGAAAAGTTTAAAACAGGAAAACTCTAAGTGAGTTTCAAGTAAAAATAGCTACCGCATAATGACCCTTATGCGTTGATTGATGAAGGCGCATCTATCCTGAACCCAGCGTTGTAATTATTTTATTTACTTAACAAACAGTTTACTTCACGGTCATCATTGTGAGGAATCATGTGATTGCCTTACTCAGAATATACTACTGCTGCTCGCGGCTTTGCTCATGAATGTAATAGGTTGACGCGTGGTTGATTTTTAATGAAGTAGAGGCTAATTCTAATAAATAATAATAACAATATCAGCCCTGTATTATATACTTGCCCACTGCTGAGCACGGGCCTCTCTACTACTGAGAGGGATTAGGACTTAGTCCACCACGCTGGCCTAGTGCGGATTGGTAGGCTTCACACACATTCGAAATTCCTATAGAGAACTTCTCGATGTGCACGTTTTCCTCGATGTTTTCCTTCACCGTTAAAGCGAACGATAAATTCACAAAGAATACACACATGATTTTTTAGAAAAGTCAGAGATGTGTGCCCTGATTTGAACCTGCGGACATTCGTCTCGACAGACCGTTCCACACCCAACTAGGCTATCGCCGCTTATGAGCCTAATTCTGCCAATATAAAATTATGTAGAGACCATAGAGTTTGGTTTGGGATATCTTTGTGATAACTAGAGTGCCTATTTATTGTGATAAGGAACATAGTTGTGAGTAGAAGGTAACTATTTTTTTAGATAGCTTAGTAAGTTGCAATGGTTCGCCGAGTTAAGATATCGGTTGAAAAC
>NW_023595721.1:0-17232 GCF_014839805.1 Manduca sexta | reverse complement strand
GCGCTCTGTTCGCTCCATTTCACCTCTAATTTGGCAACGGTCCAGCGTCGTGATTGGCGGAATTGGCTGAACTTCGACCAAATCTGACTGGAATAATATTTCTATATGATAATCTTGTAACAATTCATGGGGTATGCGATAAGGTAGGTAACTTTTGTGATAATGACGAATCGAGCTAGTCGCTCGCTTGAAAAGAGGCACCGGTATTAAGCAGTTATACAACATCCACATTTCTATTTCTAGGTACATTACTACCCTTATCGCCCTGTTAAATATTGTGTAATATGTTGGTTTATGTTGTTCATCAATATCAATGTTCAATGAAGTGTAACAAGAGAATGCGAAAAAAATGGGAGTTGAAAATTGGTTAAAAAACTGTTTTAGTTCGTATTATAATAACTGTTCGACTGGTTTTCATAATTTTATGTTAAAGTTTTAATAGGCAAGTGTTTTATTATTATTGTTATGAAGAAAATATCTTGTAAGCATTAAGTTAGCTTCTCCTGCATATCTAATGATACTATGTTTTTTTCGCGGAGAAAATAATTTCCCACTACCGCCTAGCCCTTATGGGGGGGCGAATGGACGGTGGTTGGACTCGCCAGCTTTATGCCCCACCGCACTTATCTAAGAATAAAACCTAACTATAATAAATACCGTAGAGTGAGATTCCTAAATTTGGTTGTATGCCTAACGATCCCATCGATGCAAAACAAAAACTTAAAAACAATACACTAATACCGGTAACCTAATAAAAGGGCCGGCAAAATTAAAACGTACGCTCATAAGTAACATCACGCACAAAAGTAAGTTAGGTAAAATAATACGCGTTGTGTGCGCAATATTAGCATAATGCTGAACAGCGCCTCGTGGGAGAACACACGTGGGCAAACATCGAGACAGAGCCCTGCGCCCAGCCCGGCCCACAGGAAACTATTGTGATGTTACAAAAATATGGAATTGTAAAAATATGACCTCTTGTTTATGTTACGCTTTGTACACCAGTGTTTGCTATGATACAAGTATGTCCGCTGTTGCATTATTCTTTTGTAACAGTTGTGACTGCAGTTTTGTTTCAAAAATGCTTTCAAAACAAAATATGTACGATGTAAATTATTCACGTGTACTCGTACTTCGTAAAATAGGTTTTATTATTTAAAAATACGTATACCTACGTAATGAAGCTATTATATTTTTAGAAAAAGTAGCATTTCTGTTGAGTTTTCCTCATGTTTGCAGAAAAAGAGATAAATACTAACAAACAACGACGTTGTAAATTAAACAGTACATAAACATTTCTCTTCCCAACAGTACAACACAGAGGACAAAGATAAACATTCTTAAATTTTTTTAACGATACAATACCTAAGGAACTTTGTACGTAAGGCCAAAGAAATTAAAACAAACTTGTTGAGCTCCGTAATAACCGGCCAAAAACATCTGACTTTGTACGTTAATATTTTAATTACTTCCTCCTTATTGTCTTACAACTTCGGCTGTGCCGCCTGTTGCCTAATTAAGAACGAGGCATTTAATTAAGTCTTTACATACGTAATACGTAAGAATTCACACGCTTGTTTTGTTTGAAAGCGTTGTTGATAAAAGTTTAAGACGAGTGCGGAGTGCCCGATTATGTATTCCTACTTAATTATAAGGACAAGCTGATGACAATAATGTATCTCAGGTATATAGGTTTTCCCGTATGTTCCGCGGATTTTGGTTGGGGTGCCGTTGCAGGGTATACAGGGGTTAGGGACTCAGTCCAATGCAGAGATGGATGATGCTATAGTCCCGATGTGTTGACATTGGGCCGTAAGACCGCTGAAACCAAATTAACCATTCCAGTCACACTCCAAATGTAGCAACAACGCGTTTTTGCCCGCGAAAAAAAAAATATAGGTTTGAATATGAGGCTAACATCGTCTCTTATATTCAGGTATGCGGGTAGAACGTACGCGAATTACCGGGCAGCCTGGCTGGTAACGCGTAGTGCGGTTAGACAGACTTAGCTTTGTATGACTGTATTTTTTTCATGTTGTCGCCACCGTGTGCTCACATTATTTGCTGTGATTGCGATGTATGGGGTGTAGGGGGAAGAAGAGGTCTACGGGGGGAAGGGAGGTCTTGTATGACTGTATGTAACGTGCTGGATGTTAATCGGCTTATCTTCATAAGCAGCTATATAATGTAGTTGTATAAAGTGAAATATACGTGTTAAGATGACAGTTCAAAGGTATATGAGTAGTAACAGAGTATGCAGAAATGAAAGCATTCCCGCCTGAATATAATTTCCCACAAAAAGAATTTTTTTTTTTCACGAAACATTTATAACTTATCTTTATTACACTTATATTATTTTTATATTATCGCTTTAAGATTGTCAACGTTATTTTATATTCTAACAATTGTTTTTTCCAACATATCAATGCATGCCATGGCAACTAAAGGTACTGCATTTAAAGTATTGTTAGTAGTATGTAAGGTTTAATTGATTTAATGCAATAACCACTGTGTTTGGTTAAAGTAAATAAATAACTTTAGTTTTGGATCAATAATAAACTGTACGTATAATTTAACTATGCGTGCTTTCACTTGCATCAGTTTATTGCAGGTGTCATAAACAATCCTCAATTCTAGGAAGACTGGAATCTACTAACAGTTTCGTAAATGCATTGTGAATAATGAAGCATGCAGGACCCAGGTAAGTCGTATAAACGTCGTATCTAGAGTTCTCTTACCCGTTAGTGGTCTGTATTGGTCCTGGCGGAATTGACTCGTCGACACGTCGAAGTGAAAATATTTATTCATTTATAATGTAAAAGTATTTTTCATATTTAACCGTTTGCAGTCACTGGTTCATGATACTACTAGTAAAGGTACTTTGCAGTGAAAATATAATTACTCATTGATGTTCGCTCGAAACGGCGATAGGCTCGCCTTCCATCATATCATGTGACGAAATACACAAGGAAGTACTATATGCATTTCTATTTCTCCTGGGATAAAAAATGTGACTATGTACATAAAATTAAATAAAAATCATAAAAAATACGAAATTTTATTAACAAGTTTTATCTTTCGAGGAAACAGTCTAAATTAATTCAAATATATTACCACTCGACTCTTACTTGCCTTCCAAGCAAACATCAGACCTCGTACAGACACTACAATGATTAATATTAAATGCATTACGTATATCCGTACATTATGTCATATTCTGGCCACTAACGTTTCAGCTTAATCTCCAAGCATAACCTAGAGAGCTGATGTCAAACGGAATTATAAATCATCAGTACTGTCGACAGTAATATAATATTCATACTACGATTCATAAGTGTAATGTATGGGCTGAAGTTAAAACTGGAAAGTGGGTCGCATTTAAATTTCAAGGCGTCGATTTTGCGAGGCTAGCATAAAATTGTGTGGTTGAGTGAATTATAAAATTTTTAGACCGATTTATTTCAGGCCATATTGCATATTAAAATTAGAAGAACACTTCTATGAATTTTAATAATAATAATATCAGCCCTGTATTATATACTTGCCCACTGCTGAGCACGGGCCACCTCTACTACTGAGAGGGATTAGGCCTTAGTCCACCACACTGGCCTAGTACAGATTGGTAGACTTCACACACCTTCGAAATTCCTATAAAGAACTTCTCAGATGTGCAGGTTTCCTCACGATGTTTTCCTTCACCGTTAAAGCGAACGATAAATTCACAAAGAATATGAATTTTAGTGATATATATTTTTTAGTTATAGTATAGCTTAGGATTTAAGACGAAGTTACTATTTAGAGACTTTGATTTCACAAAACGGAAAGAAAGGGAAAGATTTACTGTTAACATAGAATATAAGAGATCATTGGCCTATTCTTATTTATAATAGTGATAATATATATAAAGGCACAAACGATCTCATAAAAAAATCAGCAACAATATCGTCAAAGGCACTTACGGTTCTAACCAATGATTACAATACAATAATAACTCTATCCAACAACGAAGCAATCGGAAAATTGTTTCTTTACAACAGTGAAATTATAACTACTTTGTACCATCAGGATATCCTTTTCATACATTTTAAATGTGGCGACAGAAACTTCTAGTAATCATAAATGTAAAAATTACAGCGATATTTCCTGAATTAAAGAAAAGGAGCGGCCATTATAAGGATGCAAATTTGCAAGATTATAGGTTGTTTAACTGTCTTGGTAATTGGAAAAATCGTTATGCCAGCCATATGCCATGTGCACGCAGCCTGTGGGAACCGAAGGTTGGTCACCCCTGCAAACACATTGATTTTTATTGCACCACGTCTGCTAACAAAGACCTATGTGTTAATAATTTATTATATAAAAATTTAATTTTTGCAAAAAGGAAAGGAAAGGTATTACAGATAGGAGATAGAGTATCGAATATGAAGGTATTTTGTACTAAAGATATTGTTTTGGTGTTAGATAGTGAAGGCGAGAATTGGCCTCTATTTACGAGACTAATAATAATATCAGCCCTGTATTATATACTTGCCCACTGCTGAGCACGGGCCTCCCTCTACTACTGAGAGGGATTAGGCCTTAGTCCACCACGCTGGCCTAGTGCGGATTGGTAGACTTCACACACCTTCGAAATTCCTATAGAGAACTTCTCGGATGTGCAGGTTTCCTCACGATGTTTTCCTTCACCGTTAAAGCAAACGATAAATTCACAAAGGATACACACATGATTTTTTTAGAAAAGTCAGAGGTGTGTGCCCTTGGGATTTGAACCTGTGGACATTCGTCTTGGCAGACCGTTCCACACCCAACTACGCTATCGGCGCTTATACGAGACTAATAATTCTACTAATCCTCACCAGACCGCTGGTTCAACGACGTTGTATGTTATAATTTTGCATAAATTAAATTGTATATGTCATGTGATTCTATGTGTCTTAGTAAAATAATTCTATAATCCTGAAAAATAAAAAAGGGGAAGCATGATCTTTTTAAAATTTAAAATTTTATTATTATGAAAAATCTTATTTTTACAAAATTGATAAATATTAACATAGTTTCTAGTAATAGTGAGCCAGCGAAATAATAAGATTTTTCAAAATAGAAAATAAAAAATATAAACCCACAACCTAACCCATCTCAGGTAAGCACACCACTACACCAACATGATCCAATTAAAAATAATTAATTTCCCTCATATTTCCCGTAATAACGCCACTTCCTCAATTATGATTTTATTGTATCTTTAATTACTCGCGTTAAAGATGAAATTTCACAATTAATGTAGCACTGGAAAATCAGATAATAACCTGTGGATTTTTCTACTCTTCCTTATAATTACTTCTTTGTTCAACTGCGAGATTCTTTTGTTTGTAGGTAAGCTAGGAACAACAAAGGCTCGGGATGAGAGACGGGGAACTAACAATGACGTCTGCTTTAACTGTGCCTTGGATGTATTTTCCATTTACGTCATCAAAAATCAATACCGCGATATGAATGCCGTGGGCGTAATTAGGGTACGTTTTGTTTGCTTTTATAAAATGGGCGCTTTAAATCTAGATTTTATGTTGGGGAAACATATAGTTAGGTTTGGTATGGTATTTGTGCACGTGGGTTTACATAATGTTATGTAACCTGTAATAATAAAACGCTGGAAAATCGTAGCAATTTCAAAACAGTAATTGAAAAATAGCATTCTAAATTCAATTCTATTTATTCAACAATAGAAAATGCAACCGCGGAAATTTAAAACAAAATTTATTTCTCAGTTTCAAAGTTAGCACAACATACCGCTCCGGGGAATAATGCAGCAAGCCATTCATTTTTCATACTATCAATAAAATAACTCATGAATTTCCCATGAAAATTATCCGCACGAGTTGCTCCTTCGGAGATAGTTTTTCATCTGCTAGACATAATGCTCGATTAACACTTCATAACGGTCAACCGGATGTATGGCCGCCATGTTGGCAGCGAGATAGCGGAAATATATCACCGGAAGTCGGTGGCCATTATTCAGGAAAGGAAACCTTCCATTGTCACTTCATAAGCTCTTATTTTGGTGTCTATGCATTCATTTTGATAAGTTATTGCGATGCTGATATACCAGATGTGATTAATGGTCTATTAATTCAGTAAACAATGGTATGAATACGATTCATTTCGGACTTATCAGAGAGGCAAGGCAATATTAATATAGTAGACGTGTGTATAATACAAGGTTATTTATTTCTTACCTTGATCTCATTAGTGTAACTCACTCCATCGTTCTCAGTCTGTTCTATAAAAAATGGACCAAATTGAAAAAAACACATGACGCATTTATCCCCGAAGGGGTATGCGGAGGAGTAACCAAGCACCCAGTTTTGATCAGTGTGTTCCGTCCCATGATGTGATAGGGGGCGAGCCTATCGCCATATCGGGCACAAATTCCAGACTCCGAACTGATACTGAGCAGAAAAACCCAAATATTTTTTTCCCGACCCGACATTCGAACCTAGGACCTCAGAGCGCTGCCGTACCGCGCATACAATACAACTACGCCACCAAGGCACCAAATTTCAATTACCATAAAATCCGAAGTATTTTTGCTACCTGGATAAAACGTACACGTATTCAAAGTGCAATTATGATCTCGTGATGCTCTTACCTCACTGCCATCTTACGTCTTCAATGCGCCGGTGTTAATTACTAAATTGCAAAGCAATGAGAACACTCTGCCGCCCCGCCGGAAACTTAAAGTCAGAACTATGCAATCTTACCCCTTTTTCTTTTCGAATAGCGCTAAGATAGGAGCGACGAGCGATTATTTTGAATGTTTAATTATGAATGTTTCACTATTATTTATGGGTACGTAAACGACAATTTATTAATGAAAGAATAGATAACAAAGATATTTTATAATTTTGGAGGCTGGGTTGTAGAAGGAAATAAGAATTAACAACTAGCTAAGACGCGAATGACTGTTTCGACGACTGCTCTAGATAAATATTAGTATAAAGCACGATAAATACATTCATCGACGCGCACTAGGCTAGAATAGCATACTAAGCCCTGATTTCTAAGGAGACTCTTGCCCTACTTTGGTACACTATACAACGCAGAACTTTTTTTTATACCTGCACGGCGAAGTGACTCCACTGCACCTGATAATAAGAGGAGGGGGGTCCAATAAAATGTTGACTAACGAGGGATGATTACCCCGGCATTGGAACCGAATATACACAGGCTGATTCCAGACACTCACGTGGGCCACTATGGCGGGTTTTAACACCTTGTGTACGGTGGACGCTATCCGAACGGATAAAATATATCCTACCACAAGCAACATTGATATATATAGCATATTTAAATGAACAACCCGCCACCGCTGATAACTTGTTCGTGGCAACAAAAAACATGCATCCCCTCGAGACGAGACGGGGCTAATGACGTGTCCTCCGATCGACACGTGTCAGTCACGTGCTAGAGTAACCTCTAATGTATTGCCGAGATTGCAACAACCACTCCTTGCCAAATTGCTAGTGAGCACATAAAACATGGCGTATTAAAAAATATATAATTTATAGTATGGTGTTTCGAAAATAGTATGGGGTAATGAGTGTGAAGTAATAACTTATAAATTATAATGAAGTCACAAAATTATGCCTTTTTTGCTTTTTAAAAATTAAATTAGTATCACACCCACATAAAATTTCTCCAGCTATGTTTTTTCCTAATATTTTTTGTTATCATAAAACATATTACCTTTATTACGATACTAGCTATCGCTCGTGGCTCCGCCGACGTGAAAGAGTATTTCCGGGATTAATAATAAATAAAAGATAGCCTATAGCACTCAGAAGTAACGTAGCTTCTTATTAGTAAAAGAATTTTCAAAATCGGTTCAGTAGTTCCAGAGATTACGCCTTACAAACAAACAAACAAACATTACCTCTTTATGATATTACTATACCTAAATCAATTATTTGATATAATTTATTGGGTCGAAAATCCTTTGAATTTCCAATTTTCATTTGCGCCTGAGAAGAATTCGACTCACGCGAACAATGAGACTTTAGGTGCTTGCATTAATGGCCACATTCATTTATTCCTTATTTACTCCTGTACCAGAATATGTGGGCTCTGAACCGTGAAGTACTCGGTTGAATTCCCAAGTCAGGCCATCTCGTGTGTCAATGTTCAAGCAAAAAAAATGTTTCACCTGGGAATCAATTTGCGTGGATATAGCTATAGATTGATCCCGGTCAGTGTGCGACGGAAACATCGGTGGCGAATTATGAATGCAAGTATAGCACTGTTTATTCTCTACACACACGCTAGTAATGACATTTGATGATTCATTATATATATGACGGCGCGTCTCATAAAAGACAACGTCAAGAGTGACACCGGCAGTCACTCTAGCGGAGCGTCGTGTCGACGGTAGCGGGGCCGACCATCTTTGCTTGTATTTTTGGTGGTACAGAACGGCCAGCGCACCACGGTTGCGACGAATCGCTACAAGCAGTGTATCAGTGTAATAATGAATTCGGATGAAGGCCCTCCTGCGCTTTCATCAGAAGTGGGATCGAACGGAATGCAAAATGAAGAAAAATTGTCGGATACGTCACACGCTGAAAAACTATTGAGTAACATGGAAAGGTTGCTTTCTCGGGTTTTGGCTATTCCACAAACGCCAACCGTGAGTACTAATCGTTCACCACTTTTAAAGTTTGATCCGGATGATTCTGAGTCAGATATTGATGACTGGTGTAAAGTAACGGAGATCATTGTGACAAATAAAGGCTTGGAAGGGGTTGACCTATTAATAGCCTTAACAGGAGCGCTAAAAGGTCGTGCTGGTGCATGCATAGCTAAGCTAAATTTGGAAGAAATCACTTGGAGTTCAGTCAAAGAGATTTTAATAGCCAGATTTTCAAAACCCAAACTTATCCAAGACTATTTCGACGATGTGTTGCGATTTAAAATAAGCGCTAATGAGACAGCGTCCGAATCAGCTCTACGTTTATGGAATCTTATCGAAAAGATACCTAATACTAAGATGTCTGAAGAAGTAATAACTGGATTTGTAATTTCGGTACTGTGTCAAAAAGATAACATGATACGTCGTGAACTAAATGCACAGACAATCACGAGCCGTGCCCTATTATTCCGCATCCTTGGTGGAATATCACTGAAGAGACGCTTGGATGCCGAAGCTCAAGAACCTGAAGCCAAGCGAGTTCGATTGGTTGAGAAGTTCTCTGGCAAGTGTCATTACTGCGGATTGAATGGACATCGTATAGCAGAGTGTCGAAAACGACGCAATGATAGGGAAACGAAAACTCAAGAGCCTTCAAGTTCATCACGTTTAGTGGAAAAGAAGCCAGTTGTTACTTGCTACGCCTGTGGACAGCTTGGCCATGTGGCGACGGCCTGTCTGAATAAGAAGAATAGTAGTGCAGCCACAGTCAAGGAAGTCCAACAATGCGAGCACAGGCCCTCCAGAGGTACCCTAAGGACGTCATCGGGTGAGACCGTCTCCTTTCTATTTGATAGTGGTTCATCTTGTTCTTTGTACTTGGCTTCTGGGTACTGAGCTTAAAAGTCTTGTTTATCTTAGTGGCATAGGCGGTGATGATATCCAATGCACCACCCAGGTCCAAAGCTGTGTGACAATCGATGAAATTACAGTTAGCTTACTTTTTCATGTGGTCCCTGATACTCATATTTCCGATCCAATTATAATTGGAAGGGATATTTTTGACCAAGGGTTGTGCGTTAGGATTGACCATGATAATCTTATTTTCTTTTCAATAAAAAAGTAACTATTGTGACCTAAAGACGAATAAGTTGGACGTTATGAAAATTGACACGGATTTACAAGGAAATGATAAAAAATCGCTTATGTTGTTACTAAACAAATATTCCGACTATTTCGCTGTCGGTATTCCCTCACGCCGGGTTTCAACAGGGGAATGTGAGATTAATCTAATAGACCCAACTAAAATTGTACAGCGGTGTCCATATAGATTAGCCCCCGCTGAAAAGTTGATAGTTAGAGAAAAGATCCAAGAATTACTCGATGCTAGGGTGATTCGCGAAAGTACCTCCCCCTTTGCTAGCCCAATATTATTAGTTGCGAATAAGGATACCTCATATAGGATGTGTGTTGACTATCGAGAGTTGAACTCCAATACACAGCCTGAGCACTATCCTTTGCCGTGTATTGAGAACAAATCGATCAGCTTGCCGGGGCCAGCATTTTCTCGTCGTTAGACATGGCATCAGGATTTCATCAGATAGTGGTGCACCCTGATTCAGTGGAGAAAACAGCATTTGTCACGCCCGAAGGGCAATATGAGTACCTTGCAATGCCTTTTGGTTTACGAAATGCTCCGTCTGTATATCAGAGGTGCATCACTCGAGCCCTGAGTCATCTTAAAGATAAACCTTTGATATATATGGATGACGTTTTGTGCTATTCTGCTGACATAGTTGAAGGTTTGCAGCGCTTAGATAAGGTATTAGGCGCGTTAACTAAAGCGGGGTTCACATTCAATCTCCAAAAATGTAAGTTTATGAAACGTAAAATAGACTATTTGGGATATTCACTTCAGTCCGGTGAAATAAGACCGAATTCTCGTAAAATACTGGCGTTAGCAGATTCTCCTCAACCAAAACGGCTACTCATGTCAGACAGTTTCTCGGTCTTGCTTCATATTTTAGAAAATTTATCCCCGGTTTTACCCGTATTGTGGGACCGTTGTATCCCTTAACGAAACTAAAAGGACCAATTGCTTGGACTCAGAAGTATGAGCAAATACGTACTGCTATAATACGTATTCTAACATCCGAACCGGTATTAACTATTTTTGATCCCGAGCTACCAGTAGAATTGCACACGGATGCGAGTTCTGAAGGTTACGGGGCGATCCTTATTCAAAAGAAAAATAATCTTCCTCATGTCGTGGAGTATTATAGCCGACGTACGTCAGAAGCGGAATCACGTTACCATTCGTACGAACTGGAGACGTTAGCGGTTGTGCGAGCGGTAGAACACTTCCGGCATTATCTTTACGGTAAACATTTCTTAGTTTTTACGGATTGTAACTCACTTAAGGCTTCAAAGTCAAAAAAAGATCTTACGCCCCGCGTTCATAGGTGGTGGGCTGTTTTGCAGGCGTATGATTTTGAAATTATATATCGTGAGGGGCGGTGTATGGAACACGCCGATTACCTTTCGCGAAATCCTGTACCTAATAATGTTGACATAGTAAGCGAGAACTCATTGACAAAGAAAGTTCAATATGTTGAGCTTCATCAAGATTGGCTTTCCGTCGAACAAAAACGTGATAGTGAGATACAAGATCTTATCACGAAACATAATGATCATAGTTTTCCCGATTCAATAGCTCAGTCATATGATGTTAGAGAAGGTATTCTTTATAGAAAAATCTGTCGAAATAAAGTAGTTTCTTGGTTGCCAGTAGTGCCGCGGTCCTTAATTTGGACATTAATTAATCATACCCATAATGAAATCCAGCATCTAGGCAAAGACAAAACAGTAGATAAACTGTATGAACAATACTGGTTTCCACAGATGTCGAAATGCGTGCGTAAATTTGTAGATTCGTGTATTATTTGCAAAGCGTCGAAGGGTCCATCGGGAGCTCAACCCATTCAACTTCACTCAATTCCTAAAGTACCAGTGCCGTGGCATACCATCCATATAGATTTTACGGGAAAGCTCAGCGGGAAGAGCGACCGAAAGGAATACTGCTCAGTGATTATCGATGGTTTCACCAAATATGTTCTATTAGAACATACTTCTTCTCTTGACGCCAAAAGCGCGATACACGCTCTTCGCAAAGCAGTTTGTCTTTTTGGGGCACCTAAGCGAATAATTGCTGATCAAGGTCGTTGCTATATCAGCTCTGATTTTAAGAGTTTTTGCGCTCAGCATAAGATTCAACTTCACTTTATCGCGACGGGTTCCAGTAGAGCAAATGGGCAGGTAGAAAGGGTTATGCGCACTCTTAAAAGTTTGTTAACTATTGTTGAGAACGACCCCAATAAGACGTGGCGTGATGAACTAGGAAATATCCAACTCGCACTCAACAGTACTAAATCTACCGTGACTAAATATTCACCTACTGAACTTATGTTAGGGATTCGCGCTCAGTCATTGGGCATGTCAAAACTAAACTCTGAAGCCCATGGTCAGCAAGAACGTTTAGATCTCGACACTATTCGGGACGCAGCGTCTACGAATATTCAAAAGCAGCAAGGTCTGAGGCACGCCGTTTTAATAGAGGTCGAGCAATAATAAAACAGTTCTACAAGGGTGATTTCGTATTTCTTAAAAATAGCGAACGAAACCAAACTAAATTGGATAGAAAATTTAGAGGTCCATTTATTGTAACTGCGGTACTAGACAACGACCGGTATGAATTAAAAGCTTAGTCGGTTCTCATCGAGTATATAAGTATGCCCACGAGAATTTACGCTCAGTGCCTCAGGGTCACGATGGTTTACTTGAAATTACAACAAATCTTTTGAACTGTGACGAGGCCGAGACGGCGACAGACGATGAAGCGTCAGTTGATCTAGTAAACGTAACTACACCAGATCAGGGTGATACTTTAATTCCAAATAACTATGACACCTTGACCGTGTGCTCGGATACAATGTCCGCCGATTCCCGTACTCTCACAGCTGGTTCAGACACTCTTAGTGTACATTCGGATGAGGTCATATGGGATGAAGAAGTGGTGTCTTAGGTGTGTTATCATTAATTCACTTTGTAGTCGATCCTGGCTGAGATAGTGACATCCATTTCTTCGAAAGGATTCACTATTCTCATCCAGATGTAGAGTTTATCCTGGTCAAGATAGTGACATCCATTTCTTCGAAATGATTCACTATTCTCATCCAGATGTAGAGTTTATCCTGGTCAAGATAGTGACATCCTTTTCTTCGAAAGGATTCACTATTCTCATCCAGATGTAGAGTTTATCCTGGTCAAGATAGTGACATCCATTTCTTCGAAAGGATTCACTATTCTCATCCAGATGTAGAGTTTATCCTGGTCAAGATAGTGATATCCATTTTTCTGAAGGGATTCACTAGTCTCATCCAGATGTAGAGTTTATCCTGGTCAAGAAGTGTCGTCCGGGCCACACCTGGAAAGGTTGGTTGAAGGGATGCACTCACTTGCTCCAGATGGTATGTGTGATTTCGGCTGGTCGAAAGGACAGTGTCGTCCGGGCCACACCTGGAAAGGTTGGTTGAAGGGATGCACTCGTCCGGTCCAAGTCGTAACGTGTCTAAATCTAAATAGCATTGCATTTGATGTCGATAATCATATTTCATTTACAAAGTTCCTAGTTCCTTTATTGGATGGACGAGCGGTGATTGAGAACTTCTTTGGTTTCAGAAACTTACAGACGCCCGAGGACGGTCGTATGTCAGTCTGGCCGTGACGGCGCGTCTCATAAAAGACAACGTCAAGAGTGACACCGGCAGTCACTCTAGCGGAGCGTCGTGTCGACGGTAGCGGGGCCGACCATCTTTGCTTGTATTTTTGGTGGTACAGAACGGCCAGCGCACCACGGTTGCGACGAATCGCTACAAGCAGTGTATCAGTGTAATAATGAATTCGGATGAAGGCCCTCCTGCGCTTTCATATATTTACATTATGTTAAATATTTATGGCAATTGAAAAATTAATACTGTTTTTTGAATCCACAGAAAACCCAACTATTGATTTTAAGTGCAACCAACTTCAAGTGCATACAAAATATTAATTCTTAATTTCAAATTTAAATATTATTATCACTAATATTAAATTTATATTGAAATTATTTTGCCACAGTTCCGTCAGATTTTTAACCGTCTTCAAAAAAGGAAGATGTTATCAATTCAACCTATATTCTTAATTATACCCTTTTCGTAAATCTTGACATCATCATAGTCTTTTAAAACTTAAATATGTATTTAGGAATAACAATTTAACGAGTCCCATGAAACTTCATAAAACCATCTCTAGAATTAGAAAAACCACTTAACTTAAGTAACCAATTTAAAAAATTACTTACACAAACGAGTTCCAGTATATAGTGGTTTGACAGGCGGAGGGAGAACTGAGGTTGACACTAAGGTGGTGTTTGTCGGTGCTGCAGCAGAGATTGATTGATAAATAAGCCAAAACCTGTAGTAGGGCGATATAATTGAGCAAATTTCCTCACTTCCCCACACAGTGTGTTGTTATCGTGACTACCAACGAATGGGACATACTGCTTTACTGTTCGGAAAGCTTTTTCTTTATATGTATTGTTTAAACCCTTTCACTAAATGTTTTATTATGCCATGTCTGTTTTTTTTAAGTTTCAATGAATTTTGAAGTAAAATGTCAAGAATCCAGTGATGTTTTCTGTCGATAGTAACATCGTCACTTACTTTTCAAAAAGGTTTACGTCTACTCAATTAATTAACCACTATAGATTATTCTGATTAGCTTAAACAATATTTAATGTAACATGAATGAAACTAAGACTGGCTAGCATAATTCTAACGTAGTAAGAATTTCGTGGATGTATCTCGTAATTAGATAGTGTTATACCTACCTAAATCATGCCTATTATAAGTACTATAATGGGCATGATTTAGAATTTACCCATTCTAGCCTTGCAGGATAAAAATATTGTTGTCGAATACGGCAGCGCGTCTGTACTTATCACACATTAGGGGTGTGCATCGTACCGTGCGACATTTCTGAAATTAATTCATGTTTTGTCATTCCCTCACTTTATATTCAAAGCTTAATGACGTAGCACTATAAAACATCATAGTGAAAGCCTTTATCCAGCCCGTAAGATATCGCGAACGTGCGTATCGTTGTAAATGGAAAAACATGGCTTTGCTCTTACTGGACGTTGGCGTTTCGCGACAAAAAACCAATATTTGGAAGGGTAGCTATTGAATCGCACCCTTTGCTTTACAAAAAATGGGATAACTTTTGATTAATATGTTCCAGGTTCGCGGGATGTTTGCAGCGGTTAGGTCTGATATGTAAATACGTAAGTTAATATTTTTTTAAAATAATGTAACCTTTAGGTTCGTATTATTTGTAGTATATAACTCTAGTAATTTCTACAAGCTTCAATGTGCTAGAAAATCAAATATTATTTGTATGAAAATTATAACGGTGGCCAGATAGGAATTAATATTCAATTTGTCACTAACATTTCAATACACTAATTTTATTTCGATTAAATATTAATTAAATTATCTTCCAGAAATATGAGTCGCATTAAATAAATTGTATATTAGTAATTAATTCTGTGTGCGGTATTTAATCAAGCAAAACGTGTTGAAATATGCGGTCAACATTCATGCATTAATTTAAACAACTATTTTAATTATTCACTGAGAATTGCGTATTTGCATTGGAACAAACTTATTTAAAATGTTCCCGATACAATCATAAAAATGGTAAATGCGAGCTGGAATACATTTAAGGGCTCAGCCCTCGCAATTGATAACCATAAAAGAAGTATGAATATATTCTGAACTTCTGCAAGATTTATTAAAGATATTAGAGGAAAATGTGGAAACGTTATTCAAGCGCAGGTGTGCTGACGATTTGCTAACTTGCCATATTTTTGCAAGAAAATTGATTCCCGTACATTTCGGTAGGTCTAACGTATTGTTAAATTTTTCCGAGAGCCGCCATTTTAGAAATACAAATTTGGAACGGAGTAATATTTGGCATTAAAATGCTGCAGTTTGATTAAGTTAGAAAGGGTAAACGCGACGTTCAATTCACTTAGAAGGCGTCGATTCAGCATTTGAAGGAGTCGAAGGGAACTTCCTTAAAAGAATTGAAAAAGTGAAACCACCTTGAATCCTGCTTGATCACAACGAATAAGGAAATGTATTTTAAGACCATCTTTCCTGCAAAAACATGTATGCTTTATTAAAATGTCATTTCTAAAATAATGATTTAAAAAAAGTTATGTCACAATACTCCGATAAAAGAAAATGATATTTGCTTTTAACTATAATAGTTGATTAAATAATTTACTTAGCAGGATTGTAAAAAGAAGTGTAAGGCTTCTAAAGAAAATATCAATGCGTTTACCAGACGATGTTCACAAAATCTTCTATAATAAAATACTTTCTTACTACGTCAAAACAATATGGTTATTTTCTTTTGTACCAAAAACAATGAATAACTAGAACTTGTTAATAGGCAATATGCGAAGCCGAAATTGCTTTCCTAACTTTATTTTCCCTTGTAACTAATATTGAACTAATCCCATTACCACGGGGCTCTGTTACGAGAATATCGACACTGTTTATTTCTTTTTCTTTAACTCTTGCTTGTATTTTCATTAAGGTTTCTAATGGACAAGTTTTTGCATTGCTTCGTGTGCTCAAGCCTTTGCTTCCACGGCATTGGACCGTATAATTAAAATATTTTTCGCATGAAGCAACCAATATTAATTAAGTTATACAAACAGAATATTTTTTCCGTTACAAGCAGGCCTTTTAGCGTCAATATCGGTAATTAAATATGGCAGGTCATCGAGTGTTGGCATTCCTTTAATTATTTTCACTATGATCTCGTTCTGTGCGAATTGAATACATATTATTTTAAAGGATTTTGCTTACCTTTTGGACAATGCCGTTATTCAATTTTATTCCGTTTCCTCGGCCGTTTTATTACCTTTAAACAATAGAACAAACTTGACTGAAAGAACTTGGGCTTCACAATCACAATGTTAGAAAACTGAAGTTTTTAACTTTTGCTAGTAAAAATATTTTTATGGGTGCTTTTTGTGTTTTTATACAATTAATATTTTTTCTTGTTTTTGATCTTAGTTTGCTGTATGTCAAAAGTATTTCTTTTTTTATGTTAGGAATAAAAAATAATCTCAATTACCGCAGAACTTACTGGGGTCTGCAGACTGAAAACTAACCTAAGGTAGTAGCTTAGCACTAGCTATACGAATAGCTAAGAAATCAGACATAGTAGATATATAGCCTAATTTACAGTTTGCGAACTGCACAAGAGTATAAAAAAAAACTAAGCTTTATATCAGTAATTTTATATATTACTAGCTGACCCGAAAGACGTTCTCGTCTTAACTATGAATTTGTAGCGCGCATTCTGTCAATCGTTAACAGTTATTTCAAACATTTGACAGTTATATAAAATTAATATTTTCGTTAAGTTTTCTTCAATTT
>NW_023595720.1:0-4845 GCF_014839805.1 Manduca sexta | reverse complement strand
ACCCGAATTGATTATGGTAGAAATACTGAAAAGCTAATCTATTTACGCAGACTTTGTATAGAAACCTAACATTGAATATTTTGGCAACATTTTTTTTTATACCTATACCGATGTGGTACGATTTTTTACAATAAAAAAATGTAAAAATGTATATTTAAACAAAAATAAGAAAATGCCCAGAATTCGTAGTACATTTCACAAATTAAAAACCAGACAAACTTATTCGTTCTAAAGAATTCGCATCACGGAAAGATCTTTTTTTACTTTTTTTTTCAAAAGTATTTTTCTCAAACATCAATCTTACTTGAAGGGCAAAGTTTTCGAAATGAGGTCAAACGATTTCCCGCAAAATGCTGATGTTCGCATTTTAAACATTGTTTTTCTTCATTTCGCACTCTAGGAATGCGCGTAACTTTTTGACTTGGATCTTAAACCTCGATACATTACTTTAAATATTATCTAAGTATAATAAAAAAATATATCAATGCCAGCCACTATATTAATAACGATTTATGAAACTCTTACGTTTACATTAATTTATTACTGCATTAAGAATAATATATTTTACCAACCACATCTAAAATAAAAAAGGCAACACTTTTACTTCATAAAATACTAAACATCATAATACAAGTACGAACATTTTTCGTACACATTCGTTCTAAAACAAGCGGTAGCGGACAAAAAATATTACAACTCATATATTGTCGAAAATGCTGGCTGGATAGAAACAAACTGAACTCATGCGTGACTGAAAAATGGGTAACACCTTGCAATGTTGCCATGCTATCTTAAAATTGGGTTAGTATTTCTCTCTTTTGTTTTTCAATATTGCGTTGACATTTCCATAGAATAATTGGAGCGTGAAAATGTAAATTTTATGAAATTTAAAATAAATGAGAATTTGTAACTTTACTTTATTTTCCTTTACTATATTCAAATAGATTTAGTTCCTTTAATTTACATTATACGGTACTGTATTTTACTGAATAAATCTTTGCTATCTTTGAACCCAACAAAATAATAAAAATAAATGTTCGTACATTCTTACACCTCATTGGGGAAAAGCAACAGTTAATCACGGCCAAAACACCCTAAATACAAAAGGCGAACGAATAATTAGTATTGTATGACACAGGGCGACTTTTAGTACGAAAACCTAATAACATGTTGTAACAAGTTCTTTGTTGGCGGCGTAACGTGCCGGGAAAACTTGAGGGCTTTTCGGGTTAATTAACCATACAACTTTTGTACGAGATAAAACCTCGCAATGTGCCAACTTACTCGCAGCAAATACAAACATTACGTGCGCAAACTCTAAACTAATGTACGGAAAACAATATGAAACGTTGTACCCCAACACGGGGGCCTTTACCTTGATACTGTACCGTAGATTAAGGTGTTTAATATAAATGGAATAGCATTTAATCCAATTTTCATGTAAATATGTATCATAACTCGGTGGAGCGTAACATTGTAAGGAAATCTACATACCTGAGAATTTGCGATAAGAATTTCGAAGGTTGTAAAAACTGCCAACTCGCACTAGGCTAGTGTCGTTGGACTGAGGCCTGTACCCTCTTATTAGCAGACGAGGCCAGTGCTCAACAATGGGCAGTTTCTAATAGCACGATTGGTATTATGTAGTTGTCTAGCAACTATATGACTAATATTTTTATAAATTACTATTTTATTATATTTAAACGGTTCCTTTGCAAAAACAACACCTCAGTTCTTTTGTTTCCCAAGTCAATACCGTAATAGAACTTACCACGGTGGCTCAGACAATTCTTTGTATTATAAGTGCAATTTCTGGGTACCTAAACACTAACAAATGGAAGTCGTATAACAATTATAGGTGACTCTAAAAATTAACAGAATCCAACTTCTGTAAAACCTGCATTTTATATTATATGTTTATTAACATCAAAATCGCGTTCTAAAATTAATTAAACCACAATTAATTAACATGCACGTTCTTTTCACTATTGTCTTTCATACATTATGGAAACCATACAATAACCTCAGTTGCCAACGCAAGGAGCATAATACGTAATGCCTTTAAATTTATACCGTAACATATTAAAGGTGACTGCACACGGTAGCGTCAGCGATCTTTCACCGGCCACCATATTCACAGTGTAATTGCATTGAAACCCACGTATTTATTGCATAGTTGAAGCCAACGTTGGCTTTGTAATTACTCAGTCGGCGACGTAATGGGTGCCGTATTTTGAATGGAATTTTCGGTATATTATGTTGTTTTAAAGACAAGAAGAGGATTTCGTAGATGTAGTCAATGGTAGATTTGGTAATAGGCCATATAGGCAGCGGACTAGGTGCGACATAGTTAAAATCAGAGACATTTTTTTGCATGTGTACCCACACGGTGACATACGGGTCGGGAAAAACTTAATGCCTTATATATAAAGAATATATAAATTCGGGACTGTGTAGTGTTCTAGAAGAGGCTAATCCATGCTATTTTGGTCATTTAGCTGATGGGGCATTATTGACATGAGAGTATCTAAGCTCAAACAATTAAAATACTATAACCTGGGTTTCAAAAACAGATATTTAACGAAATAAGCAGTAAGTAATTCAAAAAGAAATATAACCTGATTTCACAAAAAACTAAACAATAAAATCAAAACAAAGCTTTATTAAAACCATGTTACTATCAATCTTTGATAAATAATTTTTGATAATTAATTGGCTTTTAGTATCCACTGAAATATCCAGAATATCCAGAAAAACAAGTTTTATTTAGAGCCAAGCGTTATGAATATTGCGGCTGCCGCAGTGACTTGACAATCATATGGCTCGTTGAACCGTTGTAATTAAATCTAGCACGCTGGAGGTTTAGTTTCGCGTTTTAGTACTAAATGGTTCTTAATTAATAACAAGCTATGAATTTCATAGAACAACGTGAATAATAATATAATTTTTACATTCAATAATAAATTAAAAAAAATGATATGATGAACTTATAAAATAATAGAAAGAATGATAACAAATTGTTATAGCGTTCATTTTATATTTTACAAGGTTTTTCCGACTTACTTGATAATTTCTATTATAACCAAATTCCTTATAAATTTGATTTTTGAATTCAATTTGAAGAACATTGTAGCCAATGTGTTATTCTGATGTATCACCAATAATACTGTAAAGTTTCATCCAAATCCGTTTAGTAGTTTTTCATGAAAGAGGAACAAATATACATCCATCCTGACAAACTTTAGTAGGATAGTTAGTTTACTTTACTTTCTACTACTTTATTAGTAGACTTTACTTTCTATAATATTAGTAGGATAGCGATAGAATGTGGTTAGTGCATGTATGATGGAATTAAGGTTTTCCAGAAATAGGCCAGTGTTAAAGAAATAATCAAATATTTAAATATAATTTGTTTTAATATCACTTAAAGTCTGAAAAGAAAAAAAACACTAATGTAGTACGAATAAATTATTTTACCAAAATAATATGTAATAACCAAAATATAATATTTTTAAAAGCTTAATCCACATCATCCAGAATTTATGATGGGAAAACCAGTAACAAAGTAATTTTGCGAGTATTTATTAACGTTCTCATTAATTGTTGAACCGGTTAATTGATGCATAATGCAATCCGGTGCAGGTGTATCGTACCCGGATCGTGTAAAATAAAATATTTTAATATAAATTATGGGATTGACACGAACTGGAAATTTTAAATTGTGACGTCAATGCTTCATGTTGGGACAGCTCTTGTTACAAAAGGCACGGATTCTTATCCTAATAATTGATATTCGCTGATGCTGTCATAATAGATGAAATTAAATGACATGATGGATGCAGGAAACACTACACTAGTATGCTGTAGTTGCTGTAGCAACTGTCAATTTCGTTGTAATCTAGTGTTTCGCGGCAACGAGTTGACAGCATCTATACGGCGTCTAAATAATGCTTACTTAAAGATCGCTTAGATCTATAAATATTTTCGCGTGAAAGTTAGTAGTAGTGTATACTACTGTATATGATTGACATAATATTATATTTGTAGATTATAATGATGAATCAGTTAGGATTAAAATTTTTGATTTATAGATAAATATGCCTGCCTACACCTTCGGGGATATGCCCACTGCTGAGCACGGGCATCCTCTAGTACTGAGAGGGATTAGGCCGTAGTCCACCACGCTGGCCTAGTGCGGATTGATAGACTTCATACACCTTCGAAATTCCTATAGAGAACTTCTCAGATGTGCAGGTTTCCCTCACTATGTTTTCCTTCACCGTTAAAGCGAACGATAAATTCACAAAGAATACACACACGACTTTTTAGAAAAGTCAGGGGTGTGTGCCCTTAAGGAATTAAACCTGCGGACATTCGTCTTGGCAGTCCGTTCCACACCCAACTAGGCTATCACCGCTCATCATCCTTCGAGGATAAAAGCTATAAATGTATGTATGTGTATGCATAAGCAATAGATATTTCTTACTGAAATGTTAAACTAGCAAGTCAATTTATACACAAAAGTTCGAACGTAACATATGAATACATTTAAAATATGAACATATTAGCCCAATTACATAATTCCAGAGCTGAAAGTCCATGAACTGATTGATCATAGGCCTTTCATTTCATGCAACGCCGCATTGTGTCGATAAAACGATTAAAACATATATTATGTCCGTGTAAAATCCGTTGTAAGCCCTTAATCGAGTAATAAAATAAATCGTTTCGAGGTAGGCCCGATGGAGCACCGCGCCCACCGTAGTAACAAAATGTCAATTTTAATTTCACACGATAAAGAACGATGGTGTGTTTATTGTGTATACTTAATAAATGATAACATGC
>NW_023595719.1:0-1000 GCF_014839805.1 Manduca sexta | reverse complement strand
AAACATGCAAGCTTGTCATACTTATACCATCGAACCATGATGCACCTTTCGACCAGTCAGAATTATTATCAGACTGTTTTATTCGTAATGACTGGCCCAGATACAAACACACCAGTTACCTGGCATTAAAAACGCCTTATAGGCAGTGTAATGTTCATCTCATCATCATCTTCAACCTTTAGAAGTTCACTGCTAAACATAAACAACCCGTAAAGATTTCCCTAAACCTTTAGATTCGTAATGGTTTAATGCGAAAATGGAGAAATACTGGACACCACTCTACCTACTAATGTCTTTCATATAATGATAGATATAATTGTTCCTTTTGCTGCCTCACAGTTGCAACGTCATGATGAACTCATAAAGAACTGGGTGAACTTCAAAGACGAAAGAGAGAAGGCAAGACTGTACCTCGAGAACATGCATAAGTCTGCAGCCATCGTGCAAGCATGGTGGCGAGGCTTGCTAGTCAGATACGAGTTAGGACCATACAAACCTACCAAACAACCTGTCAAGCCTGAAAAACCCGAAAAGAAAGGCAAAAAGAAGTAAATTGTATGAAACTTTCCTCTAAATTTTATTACTGTTTAATTTTTTTTTTTGCAATGAGCATCTTCGGTTACAGAATTGCCTTTTTCAAAGTAGTTACGCGACATTTTGAGTTAATGTTTAACTTTTGATGTTAGTTTTGGTATTTTTTTTAATTATTTAATTTTTTTAGCAATATTCTTATGATACTTTTAGTTTTATTTTTGTCTGTACGTTCTTGATAATAAAGTCTTGTTGAATTTCTTTTTAGTCATTTTATTTTTATTTCCTTTTTTTATAATTCTCTATAATTAAAAAAAACCTTGAATCCTTACATGTAGTCAGTTCTAGAGTCATTAAATCCAGAGTGCTGCGCCAAGGATAGATACTGCCCAATGCTGAATATGTAGCTAAAGTAAAACCAAAAATTATTTACCTACATTCAAATATTTGAAAGAAGTAATAAACTTAG
>NW_023595718.1:0-41832 GCF_014839805.1 Manduca sexta | reverse complement strand
ACAAACGGAACTAATATTCATAGCTCGCCATAGAATTATTTATGCCTTTGCAAATAAGACCCAAAGTACCAGTACCTACCTATTAAATGATTACTTTCATATATTATAACAGCACTAGTCACAGTAGCATGACTAGGGCAAATTATATTTGAAGAGCTAATGCTTAATAATCAACTTTAGTATAATATTTTTAAGTCATAATCTTAATTAGATAATAACACGTAAAATTTGTCGCGAAACTATACAATATCGATCATTACGATTCGTCCCATTCCAGCCGTGTTTACCGCATATACTTACTTAACGAAACCATTGCGGTGCGGCGGCTCATACAGCAAGGGCAACAATAGGCGCTTTAAGCTACGGCCAACACAAATGGTGTATTTCACATTCGATGTATTTTGTCACACTGGTGTAGTGCTATTTTTGCACGTGAGATGTATTCTGTATCTATGTAGAGATTTTTTTTCAATACAGCTGGCATATGCCGCCACACTGGCATTATGAACGTCAAAATTAAACAGACATACGTATCCCTGGCGAAGTACTAACTGTATATAAAACTGTATAACTTTTTAACTGGAAATGTATCCCCATACAAGAAGTAGTTTTTGCCCACGGCTGCGCCTGCCTATGAGCATCGTTAAGGTGGTAGCTCAAGGTCCATTTTCATACATTTTGTTTCGGCTTTAATCTGGGTAACTAAACAAGTATTGGCCAGTAAAGAATTTAAATTCACGTCTAGTTAGTGATTAGTTCTCGCAGTTGAAAGAAAAATGTAAAAATAATTAATAATCATGGATATTTCGGCCTTTAAAATTTAATATGACGAAATTTTAAAGGCAGAAATAACCATGATTATTAATTATTTTTACATTTTTCTTCAACTGCGAGAACTAATCACTAACTAGACGTGAATTTAAATTCTTTACTTGCCAATACTTGTTTAGTTACCCAGATTAAAGCCGAAACAAAATGTATGAAAATGGACCTTGAGCTACCACCTTAAGAAGAAAACATAAGTGCATTAGTTTTATTTTTCTAGTTATTATAGTGATCATTCTAGTTATTATAGTGACCATCATGAATTCATCGTGGTCAGATAAGGAAATCATGAGTAATAAATCTTTAATTGGTTAGTGTTTACGAAACTTCATACTTATATCCGCAAACGTCCTCATGAGATGTTCTCCCTCGCCTTTCACATATTATACTTACTTATCGAACCGAATTCGATTCGGTTCGAGCAGCAGCAGAGCATGCAAGTCGTCTCCGAGGGTGTAAGGATTTTAATAGAAACCGTGCAACAACTGATATCATCATACACGCACGCAAGGGTAAGAAGAAATAAGTAGGACCAGTGTATGACGCAGCTGTCACGCACACTAGCTTATACAACTCGGCTTACTAGTTGTAGTATCATTGACACGCACTATAGTCCCACAAACTTATCTGGCCCGGCGAGATAGTCACTGTTATCTCATTTGGTGTCGCCAATAAAAATAAATTTGCCATAAAGTGGGTAAGCAAGTCGATGTTAACAAAAATATTATGGTCAAAATTTTGAAAACTACTAAATCGATTTTCTATTCTGATTAATAGTGTCGGAGAAATGCGTGGACAAACATACATACATACAAATATACGCACATACTTATAGTGCTTTGTATATTTGTTTGGCAGCCATAAGAAACTATTATATTATGTAAATATATTACAGTTCCTATAATAATAAAATACATAAATAGGTGCCAAATCGATCTCATTTTTTGAAAATGGTTAAAAATGTGAAATTATGCACACACTACCTGTTTACCTGGACTTGATATTAAACACCTGGCGATTTGAAAGAACACACACAGACACCATCATGCATTTATCACCGAAGGGGTATGCAGACGTGCATCCAGGGCACCCACTTTTCGACAAGTGTGATTTGAAAGAACGTAGGTAAATATTAATTAAATAAATAAAAAAACATATTCCTCTAAAATATTTATATTTTAACAAAATAATTATGATCATCTATTGCTTGTCGAGTGTTCTCTAACTGAAATACTCTAGCTATTCCTAAGCCACCGGGATTATTTGATTCATTAGTCACTTCATCATCAGAGTAACTACATTCGCTTTCACTGCCACTGGCTAAATTAATGATGAAAGGCTCGTCTTAGTATGCATCCCTACTTTTATACTCGTTCTCAAGTTTTTTTATTCATTCACTGTTATTTTATTGAAGGCTTCTGCAAACAAAGAAGGCATTTCAGAATTTGATTTTTTATACTTACATCCATTCTAGTAGCACGTGCGAAATAGTGTTTACGTGGAATTTATTTTCAAAAGCCTGCATCACTAACCTGTGGCGTCAACTACGCGTTCATATAATTTTTCGAATGGTATTATCGGAGCAAAAAGACGATTTTCTTCCTTTTTAAAATTTAAGACTTAATACATTTCTCGCATTACTTTTTAAAGCTTTCAGCATTTTTCGCTAGCTTTATCCACTAAATGGAAAATAAATACATAAAGCAAACAACCAATGGCAGTTATGTCAGCAAATGGCAAGGCAGATTGACATTTCAAAATGACGTCGTTAGTTCCTCTTTCGGCCACCGGGCCAGATAAGTTTATTAACTGAGTTTACTAAAAACTCGAGCCATACATAATTTTCTTTTTATTATATACGATCTGTGCTTCGTTTAATGATGTGTGTGGGCCACAATAGTAGCTGAACAAATTCAAAACTTATTCTCGCCGATATCGTATATATTATGTAATTTTTTTCATTGTGTGAAGTAATGACGTTTTACAAATAGACGCGTCATACACTAACAAAATTGCACATAAAAACGGCGCACTATTCACTATAGTCACATACCTATACATATAAATTACAAATTGGCTCGAAGAAGGAATACAAAGATTAGGCATACGTTCGTTAGAAAAGGATATATATACATAGACAGTTACAGCTCGCATTGATACGTCACGAGCGTGGACCGCCGTCGCCATGGCAGTCGAATAAAATCTCAGAACAATGACAAGCAAATAAAATGCATTTATTAGTTAAAAAATAAGTTAATAGTGTACACTTATTACTAACGTATGAAGTAAAACGTTTTTTTCATTCACAGTTAGAGTATAATTTGTACATCGTCTAAAAACACAGGAAGGCATTTTATTTATGAAAATACTAAAAGTTAGTAAGTCGACTAGCCGCAACAGTGGTTGGAGGTTGACTAAAACGTTGACACGTGAATGTCGGGCAATTACCTTATAGTCTAAGATCCCGCTGCAGAATTAGTGCACTCATCGAGTATATGTTAAAAACTACATTCTCACACATATTTATGCTTAGAAGAATATATATCTACTAGGTTGCCTATTAAAACTTGGCCGCTAATATTTTAATTAAATTATTGTTAATTGATTTTTCGGAAAACATTTCATTCATTTGTTTTCAAATAAAATATCGCCCACTTCATGACAATACACATAAAGACTCTGAAAAACCACGGTTGCCGTTGCGCACTTGGCCGCACCTCTTCGCAGTCAGGTGTAAGCAGGTATGACTTTGATACATTTACTCGTTCATAATGTATATTTATTAGCTATACATCAAATTAAAGCTGAATTTTTTCTGATGATCATGATACACGGTTGCCTAATTAAATCTGGCCGCAAATAAGGGTTACTGACTCTTAAGGCGATACCTCAAGGTCCATTTTCATACATTTGCGGCCAGATTTAATTAGGCAACCGTGTATCATGATCATCAGAAAAAATTCAGCTTTAATTTGATGTATAGCTAATAAATATACATTATGAACGAGTAAATGTATCATAGTCATACCTGCTTACACCTGGCTGCGGAGAGGTGCGGTGAAGTGCGCAACGGCAACCGTGGTTTTTCAGAGTCTTTATGTGTAGTGTCATGAAGTGGACGATATTTTATTTGAAAAACAAATGAATGAAATGTTTTCCGAAAAATCAATTAACAATAATTTAATTAAAAATATTAGCGCTCAAGTTTTAATAAGCAACCTAGTAAATATATATTCTTCTAAGCATAAATATGTGTAAGAATGTAGTTTTTAACATATACTCGATGAGTACACTAATTCTGCAGTGGGATCTCGTACTATTACTTTCTTCTTGCCAATATTGAGCTCAGACAACGTATCTATGTAATAAAAACATCTTAGGTGTAAAGTGGAATAAATCCCCTTTGTTTTATTTACGTAAATATTTTTTTTTGTAAGTTCACAAAATTGTTTAGTCGGTTTAAATATTATGAATTCATTCAAATATTTATACAACTGACTGTACTTATGTGTGTTTATAGTTTATTAGCCAGTTTAGGTGTATCTATACTAATCAGTTGGCTCATTTATTATTCATAAATGCAACCAAGCCTTACTCAGGTGTCTCTACAACAGGGCCCTTATTCTGTATGATAGTGTAAACGCGTAACGCGGCCGTGTCATGTTGTCTTCGAGAAATGTGCGTGAAATGGTATTCCGTACGCCAAATTTCTATAGTACTAAACATGATGCGTTGTGTTACGTGCTTGTTACACACTGTCAAAATAACGTGCGGGATAGAGAATAAGGCCCCAGGATATCTGTGATAACCGTACGTAATTTTTCGATTATGACCAAAGTGGTACTTGTAACTTGTGCATTTGGCGCCATCTACATATTTCGTCTCCTAGTGTTATTGCTAGATGGCGCTAGTCAGTAAACGTACACTATGCCGGTATAGTACATTATGCTGGGTCATTTTAATATTTGTCGCAAAATAAGAAAACAGCAATTAAAATCATGATTTTTATAGTACCCACATCAAGTATAGTTTAAATACAACCTAAATAACACAATTTTCAAATTTAAATAATAATTCTAAACGCCATGTCGAGCCTCTGAAAGCGTTAGTCGCAAATACACTAGTTCTGTACGGTTCTATTGTCGGTGAATGTAAGGAACAGTGTAATTTTCATAAGAGTTTCACATGATACTGGTAAGTTAATCTATACTATTATATAAAGCTGAAGAGTTTGTTTGTTTGTTTGTTTGAACGCGCTAATCTCAGGAACTACCAGTCCAAATTGAAAAATTCTTTTGCGTTGGATAGCCCTTTGTTCTTGGATTGCTATAGGCTATATATCATCACGCTATACCCAATAGGAGCGGAGCAGTAATGGCTAATCTCAGGAACTACCGGTCCAAACTGAAAAATATTTTTGCGTTGGATAGCCCTTTGTTCGTGGAGTGCTATAGGCTATATATCATCACGCTATACCCAATAGGAGCGGAGCAGTAATGGCTAATCTCAGGAACTACCGGTCCAAACTGAAAAAATCTTTTTGCATTGGATAGCCCTTTGTTCGTGAAGTACTATAGGCTATATATCATCACGCTATGACCAATAGGAGCGGAGCAGTAATGACTAATCTCAGGAACTACCGGTTCGAACTGAAAAATTCTTTTTGTGTTGGATAGCTCTTTATTCGTGTAGTGCTATAGGCTATATATCATCATGCTATGACCAACAGGAGCGGAGCAGTAATGGCTAATCTCAGGAACTACCGGTTCAAACTGAAAAAATATTTTTGTTTTGGATAGTTCTTTGTTTGTGGAGTACTATGGGCTATATATCATCACGCTATGACAAATAGGAGCGGAGCAGTAATGGCTAATCTCAGGAACTATCAGATCGAACTGAAAAATATATTTTTGTGTTGGATAGCACTTTGTTTTTGAAATGCTATAGGGTATATATCTTCAAGCTATGACCAATAGGAGCGAAGCAGTAATGAAACATGTTGCAAAAACGGGGAAAATTTATTAGTTTTGAGAGCTTCCGTTGCGTGCGCTGCGTAAACAGTTAAAGTTATGCAACAATGATGTATGACGGGATTGTTCCTCTTAAAAGTTCTACAAAAATATATTATAAAACAAAGTCCCCGCTGCATCCGACTGCCTGAACGTGTTAAACTCAAAAACTACCCAACATATTAAGATGAAATTTGTTATGGAGACAGTTTGAGACCCTGGGTAGAACATAGGCTCCCGGGAAAATATATAGCGTGACTTTTATAACGGAATACTTTAGCCCGAAAAACTTTGTAACGCGGGCGGAGCCGCGGGCAAAAGCTAGTTTAATATAAATTTGTGAAATGATTGATTAGTAGTTATCAACAGAATGTTTTATAGCTAATTCGAGTTATTATAAAGCATATTTTTAGCGAAATTGTCATATTTCTGACTACCGTCATAATGTGCAAAGAATTAAGGCGGTGAACAATATTGCGTACGTATGCCGCAATACTGGCAAATCAGTCTGAAATGGTTTTGTGTTTTATTTCTAACTGGTGTTAAGTTTCTTTATAAATTTAATATCAATAAATTTAATGATGAAGGCAGATTATTATGAGGTAATTACGGTATAGGTTTTTTGTTTTACCTCTTAGAATCGAGTCTGAAATTATTACTCTTTATGTCAAATTAACGAATTGGCGTAGTACGCCATCAAATTTAAATTAATGTTATTTTATAAAATCATAAGAAATAAGTACATATTTATATCGATGGTATGCATATAATTGTCATGTGATTTTATATACTACTAGCTTCCGCCCGCAGCTTCGCCTGCGTGGATTTCGGGTTTCAAAAATGGAGAAGGTGCTCAATTTGTCGGGATGTTTTTTTAATTTATGGTGGTATGCAGGTGGTCCGATTGTCCGGTCAGGGTCTGATGATGGGATCCTGGTGAAATCGAAGGAACTTTTAACCATTAAGGTTGCACACGAAATGACGGAAGCTTAAAAATGGAGTAACTTCTCCCGTTTTCCCAACATTTTCCATCACTGCTATGCTCCTATTAATTGTAGCGTGATGAAAAGTATACTATAACCAGCTCAGGAGTATGAAAAATAATTGTACCAAGTTAAGTTAAAATCCGTCGAGTAGTTTTTGTTTTTATTTTTATTTTTATTTTTATAACGGTTATACAGACAGACAGACAAAAATTTTACTAATTGCATTTTTGGCATCAGTATCGATCCCTAATCACCCCCAGTTATTTTGGAAATATATTTCATGTACAGAATTGACCTCTCTACAGATTTATTATAAGTATAGATATGCAAAAGTAGCTCAAAAATTGTCCATAACGAAAACATGCATTTTAAAGTAAAACAAACGAAATAATATCGTGAAGCCAACCAAATAACTAATGATATATTAAATTTTGTGACTGTTCAATTTAGTCGGGTCCGCGATATCACTTTTGTTGAGTTTCAGAACGCGACATTACATTATTATATTCTGTGCTCCAACGCACACTGCTTTGATGTTAGGAACACACCTACATTGCTTAGACAACAGTGAACTTTATACAATAGCAATAAAGCTCAAATTGACTCTACGTATAAGTTAGAAAACGTTTGTAGTGGAAATAGAAAAATGCTGTTTTGAGGATTTTCCCGGCAATTATTCGCATTTTTCTCACCTTTTAAACCTTCCCTAGACCTCCACGAATAATTAAAGACCAAGATAAGATAAATCCGTTCAGCCGTTCTCGAGTTTTAGCGAGACTAACGAACAGCAATTCATTTTTATATATATAGATTAATTTTATTAAAAATATTTAATTAAATCCATTTTTTTGACTCCCGTAATAAAGTGCACGAGTTTTTCACTCATGTCCTTTATTCTGGTATACCCGAAGTATAATTTGGGAAGAAGCAAAAACATTAGCTTCTGTGTTTTTTATTTCACAAATATTGATAATGGAGGGGGGGTCGGATCATTTATGCGTGTCATTTACAGAGTTAATAATTTCACGAAATTACTAACAAATATAATAATTATAATAACAGTTTGATGTAAAAAAATAAATAAATATACGGCCGAAACCCTTCAAAAGGCTTTAAAAGAAATTAATGATGGAAATATATCTATTTACAAAGCTTCCAAAATATATAAAATTTATAGACAAACGCTATATGACAAAGTGCATGAAAAATACAAAAGCAAGATCATACGGGAGCTCCAACTGTACTGACCCCGAAAGAGGAATCTCTTATAGTTGAATGGGTTATAATGATGGCATATATGGGTTTTCCAGTAACCAAAGATATATTAGAAAGAGAAAAGAAGAGCAATGAAATGAAGAAAAATTGTATTTGTTTGTTGCTTATTTCAATTTAGGCACTTACCTATATTCCTTTTTTAATTTTGACTTCATTATCTTTCCATTTTTAAATGGAAGTAATTTTGGGAAATGTTAAAAATTGTGAGAAATTTTGGATTTTTATTTCATTAATTATAATTATTTTAGTCTATTTAAGTATATACTTGAAGACAATCAATTTTGTTTTTGCTTTTATATAGAAAACGTATGCTTCAACATAGCACGGAATTACGTACAACGTATTCCGGAATTATGTTAGGAGCCAAATTTTCTCACGGAATTAGAGACAAACTAGAGGTGCCGTAAAATAACAACTATTTCTATAAATTAAAGGCTACGACGTTAAATAATGTTCTAAATTCATCTTATAATAACAGTCTTTCGAATAAAATTTTCATTCCTATCGCCTTTCTACTTTTTCTGAAAATCATCTTCAAAGTAGCAAATGCCTTAATATACTGTAATATGGTACATTTACCTTATGTTGTACGTGTATATACGTTATTATTTTCAAATCCTTTGCTATTGCATCTTTGCTATTAAGGTAATAACCTGCCCTGTCGGTTGTAATGTCTACATAAACTTTCTATCCAACCGTATATAACGCAGACGGATATACGGTCCATAGGTGCATATTAGTATTACAAAAAATAAAAATCTTTCATACGGGTAATAATAAATATATTTAATTTATATATAGTGGAGACTCGATTATCCTGTCCACTGTTATTACCAAGAGATACGAATACCCATGAGAGTTACTTATATGATATTTTTTATGAATAAGCATTAACGCGGACCGAGCCACGAAAAGAATAGTGTTAATAATGATTCATATGTACAAAAAACTCTTTTCTTTAAACATTCAATTTTATCCCTGTTTAGATTAGTAGCATTAGTCCGGTTAATCGAGTCTTCACTGTAATATTACTTTGCATACATAATTACGAGTATAGACTTAAAGCTATCAGTTGTCAACGTTTCCAGCGGTAGCCACCAAACAGACTCAATACAATGTGGTGGAACCAGTTTTTGCGCTTGATCTCGCGCTCGTATTTCGCGTCTGTGCGGAACGCGCGCCACTCTTCGCGCTTCTGAGAGTCTTTAGGTCCATAAGTAGGCTATTTGCGGAATGATCTCTTTACGGTCTGTAACAATTACAAATACAATAACAATTTTATTATCTCAATATTCTAGTGGCCAGAATCTATTTAGACTGTGAAACTTCATTAGGAACTCAAATTGAATCCACGACTGCCAATAAAAATGATGTAAGTTTGTTTTACTTAAACAAATATAGGTATTCAACTATGTTAGTTATTTAAAAAGTGCTCAACACAGTGACAGGCGCAGCACTTAAATTACAGTATCTACTAAAATACGCTTGCTAAAGAATTCTTGCACTTCTACGCATTTGTACAACGCGTACGCGCACAAAAAGTAAAATGTTTGCACAATACTAATATGTAGGTACTACGTACAGTAATTTTTGTGAGGTCCAGATATTAGTTACACCACGCCTAATATCATTTGATGTAAGCGACATCCATGTAGAATTGCTAATTACTAAAAGATACTGAGTAACATATTTTAGGTTGCCCAATACTGCATGGACGCGCTGAAGTTAATCTTAATTAAAAATAATAATTGATTGAGGTTGCGGGTTGTATGGCTTATCCGCTTTTTTTAAAAACACTAAAATAATAATAGAAGAATTCTAATCAGGCCCACTCATAGTACGAATCTACCAAAACTTTAAGCCGTAGGCGACAGCACTTAAAAAATTAAGAACAAAAGAAAAACATCGTGTTAAAAAAACGCTCTTGAAGCGTAAAACCTACTAGAACAGACACTTTCTATAATTTATTGTTGAATAATCATCATTACTGGCAATTAACAGTTCTACATGACATGATTCAGAAGCGTTCGTTGAAAATTCGAATCCTGATGTACACCATCGCGCCGGTGACTTCTCAAACCGATTCGAGCCGGAAACACACGACTGCAATTTTGGCAGCAGGTTTATATTATATCTAT
The DNA here is from genome assembly GCF_014839805.1 of Manduca sexta. Taxonomy (NCBI): domain Eukaryota; kingdom Metazoa; phylum Arthropoda; class Insecta; order Lepidoptera; family Sphingidae; genus Manduca; species Manduca sexta. Next base: position 31,599 of record NW_023595718.1, on the reverse strand, counting down.
GTAACAATAAAAATTCAATTAAACTTACCTCAAGCCAGCTATCTGATCTGTATTTCCAGAATGTTAATCCCATGAAAATCGGAATCAACGCAATTCCTGTATATTGCAGAACATAACCGGCGACTGTAAAAACAAATTGCACAAATTGAATGGTAGTCACGACTTGACTTCAACCCAATATCTTATGAAATAAAAGGAAATCGTTAAGTTACTGGAGTACTGAATTTAAAAATTCATAAAGTACTCTGTAGCTTGCGACTGATTCCGTGCAAGCTATAACCTTTTTAGATAAAACAAATAATATATATACATAATTTGCGACTCGCATATTATATTATGTAAGCTCTAATGTATGGGTTTTCGGTTACTACCGGAGCGCGGTATCATCAGCTCGTATTTTTTTATGGATGCCGTAAACGACTATTAATTTCTTCATTCCTACTTCACAAGATAACTCAAAACACGTTGCGTGAAGTCATCCAAAATTAGCAGAAGCGAACCGATTCGCCGTAAGAGAATTTTATTTTAACTTAATAGATTTTTTATTATATCATTTTACAAATTGGAATTATATATGAAACATGTAGTATAAGCTGCCTTCCTGCATTGTTATTAAATTAGTCACATGAAGCAATAGAGACAAAAGAAAGTAATAGAAAAACTACATACTGTATGCTCCTTGTGGGTATCGGTAAGTGTCTCCAAACAGTAGATCATCCGTGGTGACGAGAGCGTAAATGAAAACGATCACCATCATGATCGGAGTTACGATTGCCCAACAGATTCTCCAATAAAACGAAGTTTTTATACCCAACATAAATTCGACATCGAGGCATAAATTCTCCAGGCCTTGGGGATAAGAAATTATAGATATTGTAATTACATAATATAAAGAAGTAAGTAACAATAAAAAGAATAAATATTTTGTATTTTAATTATATGTAATTAAAGTCAACTCACGCCGGCCAGTGAAAGCTGTACGATCATACAAGAGGTCATAAAATATGTTACCTTATTTATGAACAAACAAAAAGTTAATTACAATAAGCTAAAAACAAACAAATAGCTTTAAAATCTCACCGTATATCCAGAAGACACCGATAGTTTCAGTAATAGCAGCAAACAATCTCATGAATGTACCTCCGTAATAGTCCACGAGTTCCAATATGTACTGACCGCCCTAAAATCACAAATGACAGTTTAATTTTCGTTTAAAATTATATTTGAGAACACACAATGTGCTTGAAAATGCGTGTTGCGTTAACTCTACACAAGAGAAGGATATACGCAGGGAGAGTTTTTGGGTGGAACCGCTGCATTATCACCGCTGCTTTTTTTTCATGGGGATAATCCTCTTGGATCCCTTCGTACATATGCAAGGTAGACGGGCTATGTCAGATTTTTAGCTACTAAAAACCCATGGTAGTCCCCATGAGCACACAAATCACAAAATGATTTTAGAAATATATAACAAAATATGTTAAAAATAAATAAAGATTCATTCATTGCAAATTAGGATACATTTTTCAAATAGATAATATGCTAAAAGGGTTGCACAATATGGACAACACATTCGCACACAAATATAGGTATGGATAAAATTAATCAGCATGAACTAAGTAATTGAATTTGAATAATATTTAAGAACAATGACACAAATTGGAAAAGCTTAGCATTTGATTTGATATTGTCCTTACCGGCGTAACATAAATCAGACCAACAAGGAAACCGACTGTGCAGGTCGCGGAAGATATGTAGATTGTTGGCACACGGGGGAACGTGTCCAGTAGTATAGTATTTAATGTGGATAATAAAGCCACACCAGAGCCGACTCCTAATACGGCCATCATTAAAAAAAAGAGAACCGCGAAAAGCTGAAATAAAAAGAATTTGTGTGTTTAATTTGTTTATGTACCTATAATGCTTATAATGACATAGCCCGGTTGTTGGTCAGTGATAACCAGACCGATGGATATGATTAAATTACATGTTTTAAAATATACCTATGACCTATTATCTACCGGTACTGGTTATATAAATTTATTCCTATTCAATTTATTTGTATGTTTTATAATTCATAAAACTTCCGGCTACTAAGTAATTGACTGTTGATTGATGACGTATAAAATCAATTACAGTGCCATACACCACTATCACAAATAGTAATCTAAAATCAAGTCCATGTGAGAATGCACTACGAGTGCAGAAACAGCACTACTAAACTATTACGAGGCTAGGTAATAATAAAAGCTTATCCTTGAGACAATTACATTGAGATTGCTTGGATAGCGGATATTGATTTGCACATGAACGCCGAAAAGGAATCGTGTGCTGTTATCAGTCATAAGATACAATAATTATGACCTATTAATCACAGTAATGCGCAATTTAAGGCTAATTAAATAACTGAGCCTCATTAATCTTAATCATATAAGCTATCGTAAGGACGGATCGTATTAATAAATACTCGACAACGATTGATATTTGTGTTTAATGTGCCAAATTACTTGCGGTACGAAAGGTGATTGGGCGATCGCATCTGGGTACGAAATGAAGGCCAGACTGGTGCCGCCGGTTCCAATGACTTGGCCCACATCATCGTAATTCAACTGGTAGGCCAAATTACCCAACACTCCGAATATAGTTATGCCAGAAATCAAACTTGTAAACGTATCCAAGGTGGTCACGATCATCGAATCTCTGGAAATAATATCAAATTCATTGATTATAATTGGTGCAATAATATGTTAGTCCAGAACCATATTACTGTATAATTTTGTGTTATTACAGTGTTACCCTACCTAGTTGGGTGGTAACCCAACTAGGGTCGACTGGGCGGTTTCAGTGGAGTCATCGGTGTTGAGACACACGACTATAGAAGTGTATTTTATTGTGTGTCTTTGAGTATTATTAAAATATATCCACACTCTAGGTACAATTCTTTACAACAATATATTTATGTCAGTAGTAACTTGCATTTTTTAAAGACTTATAAATGATAGTTAAATGTAAAACTCATATAACTGATACACGGGAGCAGTAAAAGTCATAAATATATTACGAACCTGTAAACATTTTGTGAAAACTTGTTGTATGAAGCAAACATGATAAGAGTTCCAGAGCAGACAGAGAGGGAGAAGAATACTTGAGTGATAGCCGCATACCACACCTGAAAATTATAAAAAATAAAAGTAATAATGTACGATAATTGTTGAATTATAGTATGCAATTGGAATGTATGTAAAACTTTACCCTAATTTCTAATATCTTGGCCCAATCGGGTGTAATGAAGAAGAGGATACCTTTACCCGCTCCGGGTAATGTAACTGCTCTGCAAAAAGAATAAGCAATTAAGATAAAAATATGAAAAACACTTGTATAAAAATCTTTGCACAGCAATTGTGTATTATATTGACTATTCTGTTAAAAAAAATCTTTCATAAAACTGAGCTAAAACTCATATACAAAATATATTTACCTATTATAAACTTGATTCCTTAATATATTAATTTATTAATTATATGTATAAGTAAATAAAATGTAACCCACCTAATCAACAAAATGAAAATCACAACATATGGGAACAAAGCTAAGAAATAAGCAGCTTTTCCGGAGCTTTTCACACCACGAGCAACGATTATGAAAATAATAATCCAAGATGCCAAGAGGCACAATGTTAAATCCCATAGAGGTGCTCCTGTTAAAAAAAAATAAAGCAATATTCGATATTTATCATATATATTTTTAAAATGTTGGAACCATTCCTACAGAGTGCAGACATGTTTGACTACGACATCAATACCTGCCCGGCCGACTCAACAAGCTAGTACCTAACGATGATAGTAGATCGAGATAGATCTATAGCGAAACTATATTCGCTGCCATTTTGTCCATACCAAATCCCAATCAGAATAAAGTATGCTTAAGTTGCCAACAAAACAAATATTTTGATTAATTTATTCTTACTATCGACGCGTAGTTAGCGGTCGAGATAGTTTATAGGAATAGGCCGTATGCGGCCTCTATCTATGGGTGGTTAGTGGTGATCCACACGATTGTGTGTCGGTCTATGCGATAGCAATTTCACTGAGCAATTTCATTATAATCGCATTTTTTTATTTTTACTTCTTTTAATTTTAAAGCATATCAAAGTAAGGGTTGAAAAAGTCTTATTTATATTCACGATACTCACCAATTCCATCGTGAATGCCATCAGGTTGGCGTAGAACCGTCTGCCTAAAAAGATATTACAAAATAGTTATTTGAAAAACGGTGTTTTAATTTAAGGGAGCGTTACGAAAAAATATGAGGGGGTAGAAATAAAAAATATAAATGAGTAAAAGAATGCCGTAAAGTAAATAAATTCTGTTATCTATGTATCTCCTACAAATGTATATATATGTAAGTAAATCAGTATGCGAAAATATAAATACATTAAGTGCGTATTACAATTGCTTTTCAAAGATACCCACTTACATTATTACTCTATTGAAATAGAGAGTTAATCTACTCTAGTCAAATTGACTTTGACCGAATTTGTTAGGTACCTACTGACTCGGTGGTACGTGTGTAGGTATGTAGATGTTATCCACTGTTTTAATGTATTATACCTACATAATAGATCCTAATCATTCGAGATAACTAAATAGTATGCATGAGAACCTTAAACATAATTAAAATTACTGATATAAATTGCTTCTTTTTTTTTCAAATAGATCAAGGAAATAATAAAATATTTGTAAAAAATTCAACCGCTCTTTCATGTAGAAACCTTTGTCTGGACTTGTAAATTACATAACAGAGATAGTTGAATTGTAAAAAAGGTACCTACATGTTTGTTATAGGTTTTTTTCCCAAAAAGTGTTGAGGATAAGTAGGTATATACAGAATATTGGTAAAGCCTCATTCGTGAGCTTCCATGGTTCGACAGCGAAGAATATGTAAAGTTAACGTAATTCAGAAAGCTCTTAAGTGGAAGTGCAGCGTCATTGTTTGCAAATTTTATGCCAATTTTAACATAGACACAAATAAAATACTTAAATTATTCATCTACTCCTAAAAGCAGCGATAGACTAGTTGGTTGTGGAATGGACTGCCAAGACGAATGTCCGCAAGTTAAAATCCCAAAGGCACGCTCCTGAGTTTTCAAAAACAATATGTGTCTATTCTTTGTGAATTATCGCTTGCTTTAACGGTGAAGGAAAACATTGTTAGGAAATCTGCATACCTGAAAGGTTCTCTATAGGAATTTCGGGGGTGTGTTAAGTACCAATCCGCTCTAGTCCAGCGTGATGGACTAAGATCTAATCCCTCTCAGTAGTAGAGGAGGCCCGTGCCCAACAGTAGGACAGTATATACTAGAGGGCTGATATTATTATGATGTTATATTCATCTACTTACGTAAAGTAATACTCAGCACTGCTTACAGCTTTCCCACCAATTTCAGATTCATTTGCGGCATGGCCCGAGGGAACGCAGTTTACCCATTCTGGGTGACATATTGACCACGGGAGGGTGGAATTAAAACTAACAGCTAAATAGTAAAGGCAGAGAGCTATTATCGAGACGTAATAAGAGAGTACATATGAAGCACCGAGAGCCTGTGCGTATCCAGTGCCTAAAACAAAAATATTCAAACTTATAATTATTGGAACAACGTAGGTCCCCATACCGTTTGTTATTATAGCATAACATTAGAAATGAAAGAAAGAAATGTTTTAAAGTTACTGAGGAAGAAAAGCTCCCATCCAAAACATAAATGTGATTATGTTTTGCTTAGCTCTCATGAGCTAAGTTCAATACTATGATATATGCCTTGGTTTTAGACTTCAGTGACAAAAGAAGTGAGATCTAAAGGGGTGCCAAGTTCAACGGTCACTCCTGGATTTGAAATACGACATAAAATACTTTATAACTACTTAAAATATAATTTCTTTTAATAAGTTAGAATAATATATTGAAGCCAAACTTAGCTAGTATGAACTAGGCTTGACACGCTACCGCGTATCTAGATCTTAAGGACACCATCACCAAAAAAAAAATGTACTTTTTTATTAGTTATGTAATTTGTATGTGGTTATTTATTCTTAGGTTACATTTTTATATAACATATAATAATAGAACCAAAGAATTCCTAGTGTGGTACCACATTTATTTTTAATTTTCTTTATGTTGTGTTTTAGTCATTATGTATATGTTTCGTAAATAGTGAATGTTGTGACCGCTTCAAACAAGTGTTACTTTTAAGTATTTGTATTTTTTTGTTATGTACAAAATATTGAAACGGCTACTAGCTGCCTTATAATATAAATAATAAATAATTAAAAAAATAGTATGGAACACATTGTCGATATTTAGGTACGATGATATAAAATTAGGAAATCATAAATAAAACCATAAAAGCCAAAGTGGCTAAAAACATTTCTGATCTATTTTTTATGACTGGAAGTAGAGATTAATATATTCATTATTATAAGCTTACGTTACATAGCTATTTAATTTTTTTTCACTAAGCTTATTTCTGTTTACAGAGTAGCAGAATGAACTTATACCCAATACGCGGTGTTAGTCTTATATTCCTATATTTTACTGTATCTACTGTGTATGTAGGGTAAGTACTGTGAGTAAACTATGAAAGGAATGTTGCTTACCTTTCATGGCAGGGGACATGGCCCATATTTTAACACCATTTGAATTACTGAATTGGCCAAGAACTGTCTCTAAGAAATACATAGGTTTACCTATAACTAATAATACTATGATATAAGGTATGAGGAAAGCTCCACCACCATTTTGATATGCCACAAACGGAAATCTCCAAACGTTTCCTAAACCAACCGAAGTGGCAATGCATGACATCAAGAATTCAAGTTGATTATCCCAGTACGGTCTCTCGATGGCAGCTTCATTATTCTGGAAGGAAGATTTCATATGCAATTAAGTTAAAACAAATTAGTGATTATCTATGTAGTAAAATCGGGTAACATGGCCATACGGAAGAGATGTCAAATCCAAAAAATAACATTTTCACTCGCTGTATGGAACTTATTATTTGTTGGTTCACTTCGTGCAGTGCGTCAACATTAATACAAGATTTTTGCATTAAATACTTTAGTGATAATACATGATAAATGAAAATTAGTTAATATTATAATTTTATCATTAATGTAAAAAATTCAAAATTAATGTTAATAATAAATAATAATATCAGCCCTGTATTATATACTTGCCCACTGCTGAGCACGGGCCTCCTCTACTACTGAGAGGGATTAGGCCCTAGTCCACCACGCTGGCCTAGTGCGGATTGGTAGACTTCACACACCTTTGAAATTCCTATAGAGAACTTTTCAGATGTGCAGGTTTCCTCACGATGTTTTCCCTCACCGTTAAAGCGAACGACAAATTCACAAAGAATACACACATGATTTTTATAAAAGTCAGAGGTGTGTGCCCTTGGGATTTGAACCTGCGGACATCCGTCTCGGCAGTCCGTTCCACGCCCAACTAGGCTATCGCCGCTTTTTAAATTAATGTTATTTATTCTATTTAATAATCAGAATTTATCGTATGTTGTATGAAATTAAATAAAGCTTTATAATTATATTATTATTATTACATGATAAAAGTAAGTGTATATTTTAAGTTAAGTAGACAGTCAAAGAAGTAAACTTTAACGTATATATAATAAAATAGCGCCAGGGTTGTTTATACTTTTATATAAAATATGTGTCCCTCTACCCTGGATAATAAGGAGAAATAACTTTAGCTGATCTAGATGAAATGAGTAAGTATATAGAATGAGTATATACGTCACGAAAATTTTACATGACGTGCCAGTTTGTAGTTACTATTTGTAAAATGAGTAAGATTTCTAGACACTTCGTAACTATCTTTCCCTATTATATATAGGCTTAAGGCTGGCACAAGTATGATTTTAATAAAGCTTATTAAAGCTATGAGGTGGCTAAAAATAATTTTAAAGGAAAATAATTATTACACCGTAGATTTACAAACTGGCTTTCCCCCGGGGCACATACGAGAGAATTGACCAGTAGTAATTTATTAAAAATAATTACGTTACTTATCCGCTATAATTTTTATTTTTCTTATTTTCAAATAGTTTAGTGTTCAAAAATTAATTAAAAGTTAATTTTGCTTAGTAATAATGATAGTTTTATTTACCAGCTTCATAAAAATTATGGCCATCATACTCTGACTTACCCATATAATATATAATGAGTAGTAGAGCAAAATTGGTGCACACCCCGACCCACTGGACGTACGGGATTCAAATTTGGTACGTGTATTCCAATGGCGAACGGTCCACATAACCCGATTCCTGCCGCCTTCCTTTTTATAACTTATGTAAAATATAATTATCACTGTAACGATTTGCAAACCGCATTCATGCATATTCGTAATACCTATTATGTTGTGTCGGATTACCTTTGAGACAATGTAATTCTTCGCCACTGGTGTATTCTTCTGATGATTTAGCTAGCCAATAAGAAGGGATTTTTGGAACTTGAACCAGTTCGGGAAAAGGATCATAGAAGTTCTTAAGGACTTATCTGTATCTTAGAAGCAGGCCGCCATGGGGTGGTAAAGTGTTAAATTTAGGTTCGTTACTATCGATATTTAAATCTCTCTTTTATTGTAAGTACTGAAAATTTAAGCCTTTGTAAGCATGAACAAAATTTTAATGAACAACACGAGATTTTTTTTATAGATAGAGGTTTAAAAAAAATTCATGCATGATAATGACGATGTGTAAACACACCAAACGAAAGTATTTTTGAAACTTAGTTTTTTAAAATAAAAATAATAAGTAATGTTTGAAAATTCCAGATATTTTATAAGTAAAATATTTTTTATATCTAATGGTCCTATATTTACACAATAATGTTGTTAGTTTCCAAAAATACTTAAATAGTATTCATCAATCTTTATTTATTTAAATGAAAAAACAATAAAATATCGGATTCTTTATCTCTTATCTTCAAAAGTGACGAGCTTCCCTTACATTTTGTGTCTTATTTTACCCCCCTTGAGGACTATTTTTCCAATTAATCGACGTAACTAACTTTTATCTATAATAATGACTAAACTCCGTACAAATACTCATCGCCCTATCAACCCTTTTTAGCGGACATTTTTTTTTTTTGTGCCATGTAAGGCACTCTAAAACAAAAACTCATTCTTCTTCAGTCCGTAGCTAGAGATATAAAATAAAATATAATACTCAAAATATTTTACTAATTAAAATTAATCGTTAAAGAAGGCTGATAATCTTTTCTATAATGTTAAGGCTGGATGTAAAAATATGAAATTGTAAAATAAAAGCCATCATTTTAACAAACAAATTATGGAAATTCTGGTGATTTTGGCAATCTGAGAGCTAAGGTTTAAAATATATAGTAAAAGTAAGATTATGTTACAATCTACAAGTCCCCAGCAATGTGTATAATTCGGGCATTCTATGCATTTAATAATAAAATAATACGCAGCTCGGGGTCAAGAAGTTGACGCTGTGATATCCCCGTGCTGCGAAAACCACATAAAACCATCAGTACTGCACCTGATCTCTTTCCGGTCGTGTCAGATTGCCATCTCACCGGACAATGATAGTGAAGGAACACAGAGTACACCTGTGTATTGGTCACATATTTGTGCACTGTAATATTTCCTGCTACCTGGCTTATCTGCGTTAAAATTGGCCGCCGCGATTCGGCTAAGAGGGATTCATTGTAAAACAATTCCATAGCTATAAAACTAAATTACTTACATTGTTATCTTAATTGCCTATGTATTAAACAGTATAGTACAATAATCTACTTATAAAAAGTGTGCATATTATTATAAGTACATATATCCCGTGGAGGCTATGTGCTACCGACGGCGCTGAATATTTGGCTGACTTGTTTGTCTTCCTTAATGTATTGTTTTATTACAGATAATTTTAAACTTAATATGAAATATGTAAAAATGTTTGAATTGAGACATAATCTCAGATTTGCTCTAAATCACCGTCTACAAACTAGGTACCTAATCAATATTAGGTATTAAATTGTTAGCATGCTAAATCACATTTAGCATTTCACAAATTAAATAGTTACAAACTTTCGTAAAGTACTAATTAACTCGAACGTTAGGTGGTTTTGCAATAGCAGCGCAAGCGTGCACGCTCTCTTAAATGCTAGTGCTAATACTAACTCGGCCTGTTTTGAATGGAGGAGTAAGTAAGAAAAAAGGCGCGAGAGACGCTACGTGCGGAGTTACCCATTGAATTGTTTATATTTTTGGAAAATTGCAGAATATTAGGCCGAATAATATTGCACACAATAATATCTATTATGCCAGAATAAATGAATTAAAGTCTTTTTATGAAAAAAAAATCTCATTCTACTAGGTACTTACTATATTACTACTTATAATACACATTCTATATTCTAGAATATACAATTTAATAGCAAAATATCATTTTAATGAAATGTATTGAAGGTAAATTAGCGTTAAATAAAAAAAAATGACTTTAACTTAGTCCGTTGATTGCGCGCAAATTGCTATTTCTACATGGTGCATTATAATTTGCGAATTATATTTCTCCAATTAAAATCCATACAATTTTAATTCATGCGTCATATTAGCAAATAGCATTATCATAGTTCTTTAGCATGCTAAGACATGAAAATTAGCATGCTTACGAACTTAATTCGAAATAGCAATAATTGCATCACTAGTAGATAGATTGGTACCTACCAATCTATGCCCTGCACACATTATAACTACAAAATGATGGGTTAAAAGTTTAAAAAAAACTCCAGACATGTGTGAAATTTGTTTTAAAATTCGTAAATGGACAATATTTTCTTTGAATCGATTTATTATTTGTAAATATGTCCATGTTTAATAATAACGTACCTATACTTGTTATTTTATAGCACCTGCTATATCTTTCCATAAAAAATATATCAATTAAGTAATTATCAAACGTTATTTAACTTTTATTATTAAGTGATAGGCGATGTGGACTCATGTCTGTTTTCTTTTTAATACACAATAAAATATGTCTACAAAGCAGAATTCACACTCTACTTCGTAAACACTTCAAATGGTAAAAACATACCTACATATTTAATTTGGAGTTTGTAGTACACATTTAAATATATAATTATTTAAATATATAATTATTTTCAGAAAAACTAGTTTATACATTAGAATATAACGAAACCTTTAATAAGTAGGTAAACATTAAAATTAAACTATTTTACGAATTTTATCGCGGTTTTAATATTTGATGAGCGGATGAACAACACCTCAGTCCCCCGCGTGACCACGAAGGCTGCAAAGTCTTCGAAACGTCGGGAGAAAGGTAAAATATTAAAACCGCGATAAAATTCGTAAAATAGTTTAATTTAAATGTCTAACATTCGCGTAAACTTAAGAAAGGGGAGTCGTGTCTTTAATCCTAAACTGTGTCTCATAACCAAGCATGTTATCTAAACCTTAGTTTAGATACCAGGAAATGGTTATAAAATGTTAACAACTGCAGAAATAATATGATAAGGTTTATAAATATGTCAATAAAGATTACGTTTCATTGAAAGTAATCGGAATTAATATATCATAAAAAATTTCGTTCTTCATATTTATAAATCCGCATTAATTAATACCTATAACTTGAAGAAGACTATGTTTCAACTACCGCCAGAAATCATTTCGATAAACCCCGATGTAAAGTCAATTGTAACGATGTCCGACATTTTTAAATAACTCATACCTATCTACTCTACTACACGACTCACGGCACTGTGTCACAACTTGACATGGTGAAAGTGGTATTTAGATATTTTCCTCGTATTCGATTAATTACATAATGTTATAATATTGTTAAAAGAGATATAATTTACCTAAAAGTAATCTAGTGCTAGTTTTGCTTATTGTGTATTGGATCTAGTTATAAATTATAGGTATTTTAAAAAAACCTTCATACTATAAAGAATGTAAAGGGGATGAAGTCTTAGCAAATTCCATAAACTTTTCTAAAAGACATCGGTTATGCCCAGTACCCACTCCCAACCATGGTATGTTGAGACATGTGCCTATCATACGCTAATAAATTGAATTAAGCTAATATCTAAAATTTAAAAAATATATAGCTACGTCCATGTCAAATTCTCGTATAATATCAGCCCATTTGAACCAATTTCAAAATTATAAATATATCGTGATGTTATCATAACGATATCAACAATCGATCCCCTCCTAAGTCGCCACGGCGTTAATCCTAAATCGTAATTCAACTAAGCCAGTAGATACAATTTACTTAAACTTACTAATAATTTAAACACTCTTGAAATGATAACAGCAATTGCCTTAATTAATTTAAAAATATTGACTACATTAATTTTAATTTTATCGTATCTTTTCGAAAAATTATTCCCTTGGAAAACATCTTTCACAAATAGTGTTTCCAGGTCGTCAAACTTAATAGCCGGACAGATCAGGCAATTTGGCCGGACAATTGGGAAAAAATATCGGACACCCGACATTATGAAGCATTCTGCGTCTTGGGGCCGTATTTATAAATCAATCCCATCTTTGAGTAAAATCTTAAGTAAACTTTAATGTATTGAATCATTTGATAAACCAGGCTAAGGCTGTCATTTAAGAGCTTGTGCTCAGCTCAGTCGGCGATATTACATAAGCAAAACTCAGCTGTCAAAATCCGTCACATTATTATTGTGACTGAATTGTTAATTGAGAAATGATTGAGATGATTTTTATATGGGTTTATTAAAAATAAGAACTATCCATACTTTTATAACAACCATAATTTAAGGACGTCACGTCTTATATCGCACTTCAGTACGAAACTGAGTTGTATCTGTTAATACGGCGCCTATTATCACACAGTGTTCAGCTCTTGCTCACTCGCGAGTCACGCTTGCCCGAGGCGAGGTGAGCCGCCACCGCACCGATTACTCGAACGACCACTTGATTGGTCAAATGTAAAACACCTAACAGAAACTGGACCAGACGGACACCAATTAATTTGGCCGGACAAGCATTAAAAGAGCCTAATTATGTCCGGCTTTATCCAGACGCCTGGCAACGCTACTCACGAATGATATTTTCGAAGAAAAAGCGATCTATAAGTTATACGCTGCGTCCATGTCATTGCCGCTAAGTGAATGGGTCCAAACGCTTTTATACGTGCACAGTAATGTGAGTCCACTGCATCTGATGGTCAGTAGATTGAGGTACAAATGGAATGTCAGTTAACGAGAGACGATTATCTCTCGCCAGTCGACATTAGTATGCCGGCTTTTTTTAACTTAACTTTATGTTAGAACTCTACATGCGTGGTGGTAATTGAAAATTTTAATAACATATTAAGTTCGGAAAAAATAAAAATATGATTCATCATTAGCCTATCTTATATAAAAATAAGGAATTGGATAATTTTAGAGGTAAATTATTTCATTGTCTCTTATTACTAACTTATCTTAAAGACGCCACACAAAAACTACCAATGTGAAGTTAAAAAATAAAATTTTACAAAAGTATCTTTGTGCCGATTATTATATTTCTTGTCTAAAAACCAATCATTGGTTAAAGTTCTCAGTTCAGTTCAGACTGTCATTTTGCACAAGGGCTCCATACACAATGTTGAAATGCTCTAACCAAGTATCTTTCTAAATAAATCACCAAATTAAAGGATTGTATGAGAGGTAATAAATAGATAATATAATATAAAGTTTTGATATTTGAGCTTCTGTTTACAAACAATTGTTAGTTGTATCAGTGTTTTTGGATATTAATTCCAAAATATTTTATACTTAACAGACGTATAGCCTCGGCCGGTAAGCTTTACAAGCGTATAAATTTTGATTATAAGGGGTAACTAGATTTAATTTGGGATGAAGTCCGTATGCAAGTTCGTATTTATTTTAATCAGAGGCATATAAATTAGTATTTAGATTTCTATATATGTTACTTCTTTCTTTCTATATATGGCAACCTGTATAATCCGACATGATAAATGCTATACAATATTTAGGCAATATATAAAATCCCTATAGCGCCCAGGTATTGTATGGATCATTTTATACTTTGCTTATACATTTTATACAATACCGTATATGCCGGTATAATAGGTACCAGTTACAGGTATAAAGGGATTTTTTTGTTTAAAATAAGTATATTTATTTTTGGTGCTCGGCACGCGCAGTGCTGCTTACACATATATAATACAATTTTCAACGTTACCTAACTAACTTGAAGATTTGTATGATATAACTTTTCAAATCCCAAAGAATACATCGTAAAAAACCATATTACATTTTATTTGCCAGTCATTTTTTATGTAAAGACGTACCTAATTACATATCAATGATAAATGTAGATCACAATATATTTACTTTACACATTACCGGTGGACTAGCAGCTATGTAATATAATGCCTAGTTAAAGTATTTAAGGGAAAACAATATTCATAATTATATTTTACACCTTGCCTGGACACTTCAGGCACTCTATACATTGCCTTAGCACTGTTTACAAGGCATGCGTATATATGCATATATATGTATAAGTAGGTACACATTGCCAGTGACATATACAAATGAGAGATAAATTCTGTCAGGGTTTATTAAAAATACTGTAGGTGTAAAATAGAAGTATTTTAATATGAAATGGGCACCAAATATGTTTTTTTTTTTATTATCCCTTTTAGGTGTAGATAAATGGCCTTAGTTTAATTCAAGATGTTTAATGTTATAGTATCAAAACATATTATTTTGATTCCTGAGGTCACTGTATTAGAATCTAAGCTAGTAAAATAATAAATTACTTACTTTGCCTTCGTTTAACATATCTGTTGATTTTTCAGAAACTTTAACAGGGTCTAAACTTCGTGAGTTCGCATTGTCAGGTTCGAATCCTATATTTAATTGGCCTTCATTGTCAGCCCTTAAGGCTTTACTTGGTTCCTAAATAAAGGAAAAACACATTTTTTTAAATAAAACATTGATTCATATTTCACAAATTATTTAGACTAATAGAAAACTATTTCACCATTTCGCGGATGTTGGTGTCTGAATACAATAGCAAATGCTTTCTGAGTTACTGGCAGAAATAATCTCCTTCCCAATAAAATATATCGGAAAGATAAATTACTCAGATAATGTGCAGGATTATCTTGTTTATCGACTATTGCCCGCGGCTCCGCCCGCGTTATAAAGTTTTTCGGGCTAAAGTTTTCCGTTATAAAAGTCACGATATATATTTTCCCGGGAGCCTATGTTCTTCCCATGGTCTCAAACTGTCTCCATACCAAATTTTATCCTAATACGTTGGGTAGTTTTTGAGTTTAACACGTTCGGGCGGACCGATGCAGCGGGGACTTTGTTTTATGATATATTTTTGTAGAACTTTTTAAGAGGAACAATCCCGTCATACATTATTGTTGTATAACTTTAACCGTTTACGCAGCGCACGCAACAGAAGCTCTCAAAACTAATAAATTGTCCCCGTTTTTGCATCATGTTTCATTACTGCTCCGCTCCTATTGGTCATAGCGTGACGATATATAATCTATAGCACTCCAGGAACAAAGGGCTATCCAACACAAAAATATTTTTTCAGTTCGAACCGGTAGTTCCTGAGATTAGCGATTACTGCTCCGCTCCTATTGGGCATAGCGTGATGATATATATAGCCTATAGCATTCCAAGAACAAAGGGCTATCTAACACAAAAAGAATTATTCAGTTCAAACTCCTAGTTTATGAGATTAGCCATTACTGCTCTGCTCCTATTGGTCATAGCGTGATGATATATAGCCTATAACACTTCACGAACAAAGGGCTATCCAATACAAAATGATTTTTTTAGTTCGAACTGGTAGTTCCTGAGATTAGCCATTACTGCTCTGCTCCTATTGGGTATAGCGTGATGATATATAGCCTATAGCACTCCATGAACAAAAGGCTATCCAACGCAAAAAAAAAAATTCAGTTTGAACCGGTAGTTCCTGAGATTAGCCATTACTGCTCCGCTCCTATTGGGTATAGCGTGATGATATATAGCCTATAGCACTCCACGAACAAAGGGCTATCCAACGCAAAAGAATTTTTCAGTTCGGACCGGTAGTTCCTGAGATTAGGCATTACTGCTCCGCTCCTATTGGGTATAGCGTGATGATATATAGCCTATAGCACTCCACGAACATAGGGCTATCCAACGCAAAAAGAATTTTTCAGTTAGGACCGGTAGTTCCTGAGATTAGCGCGTTCAAACAAACAAACAAACAAACAAACTCTTTAGCTTTATATAATAGTATAGATTAAACAACGCGTGCCATGACGATGCCAAAGAAAAATCTTATGTATAGGGAATTATGCATAAAAGGGATTTAATGTCTCGAGTTAAAATGTATGATAATAAATAATAATAATATCAGCCCTGTATTATACTGAGAGGGATTAGGCCTTAGTCAACCACGCAGGCCTAGTATTGGTAAACTTAACACACCAAACCTTTGAAGTACAAATTTACCTCTATTTGTATCTCCTATGAAAGCACAAAACTAGGTAGGCATATAACGTTGGCTTTAAAATTTTATTTGTAAAATAACTGTAAGCGGCTTGGGTATGAAATACTCTCTAACTGTCTGTACCCGTGGCGGCGTCATGTGACGGGTCGGCCACTTCCCTACAATATGGTTGAGGAGGCCGATGGCTGGCACATGCGTCATACTCGTGAACGGGTGCTGCTTGTGTGGACTGTTCTGCCCATTTCGCTTACATTTCTAATTTCTAATTGCTAGAGGTGCTGGGAGGAAATAATTATAAGGATAATAGAGAAATTTCATGATTCCTGAGAGGGTTGTGCAGTCATATAAAAATTTAAATTAATTTATTCCTTATTTCACGAGACTATAAATGAACTGCTCTAAACTTTTTTTTTTCTTTCTCTTTTCACTTTATCATGTACTGTTGTAGTCTTTACCCTAAACTGATTGAAAAGAGCAACACCAGAGTTTCTTGCCCGTTGTTCTCTGGTGAAAACTGCTTTCCGAACTGGTGGTAGAGTTAATATTGACGGAATCTAAATAATGTATAACATTTTACAGATTCAAATAAATCATTTCATTTCATTTCATTTCATTTCATTTCATTTCATTTCATTTCATTTCATTTCATTTCATTTCATTTCATTTCATTTCATTTTATTTCATTTCATTTCATTTCATTTCATTTCATTTCATTTCACTTCATTTCATTTCATTTCATTTCATTTCATTTCATTTTCATTTCATTTGATTTATTAAAAAGTATTGAAACGTCATTGTATAGGTAAGAATCTGTTAATTGGTTATTAGTATATATAAAAAGCGGCGATAGCCTAGTTTGGTGTGGAACGGACTGCCGAGACGAATGTCCGCAGTTCAAATCTCAAGGGCACAACCCTCTTATTATCACTTGCTGTAACGGTGAAGGAAAACATCGTGAGGAAATCTGCATACGTGAGAATGTTCTGTATAGGAATTTGGAAGGTGTGTGAAGTCTACCAATCCGCACTAGGCCAGCGTGGTGGACTAAGGCCTAATCCCTCTCATTAGTAGAGGAGGCCCGTGCTCAGCAGTGGGCAAGTATATAATACGGGGCTGATATTATTATTATTATTATATATAATCCCGTATTATGATTATAACATTTTAGTACCTAGTAGATTTTAAGTCGTAACCTTTCCGGTGTTAATTTATAATGAAATATTTCCATTTTCCATTTCATATCAAGTTAGTGTAATCAAAAATAATTTATTTCAGGTAAAAAACCGAACCACGTTATCTATGTCATCATTATATTTAGTTATGTACAAATCATTGTAAGTACTTATCAATCGAACATTTGATTATCAAATTGAATTATTGCAACGATAAGAATTTTTATTGCGTATACTCGTTGCTTAACTAAAAAACACGTGCTTATTTACACACTTCATATACATACACTAGCTTTTGCCCGCGGCTCCACCCGCGTTATAACGTTTTTCGGGCTAAAGTTTTCCGTTATAAAAGTCACGCTGTATAATTTCCCGGGAGCCTATCTTCTTCCCAGGGTCTCAAACTGTCTCCATACAAAATTTCATCTTAATACGTTGGGTAGTTTTTGAGTTTAACACGTTCAGGCAGACAGATGCAGCGGGGGACTTTGGTTTATAATATATTTTTTAGAACTTTTCAAGAGGAACAATCCCGTCATACATCATTGTTGCATTACTTTAACCGTTTACGCAGCGCACGCAACGGAAACTCTTAAAACTAATAAATTTTCCCCGTTTTTGCAACATGTTTCTTTACTGCTCCGCTCTTATTGGTCATAGCATGATGATATATAGCCTATAGCACTCCACAAATAAAGGGCTATTCAACACAAAAAGAATTTTTCAGTTCGAACCGGTATTTCCTGAGATTAGTTATTACTGCTCCGCTCCCATTGGGTATAGCGTGATGATATATAACCTATAGCACTGCTCGACCAAAGGGCTATCCAACACAAAAATATTTTTTCAGTTTGAACCGGTAGTTCCTGAGATTAGCTATTATTGTTCCGCCCCTATTGGGTATAGCGTGATGATATATAGCCTATAGCACTCCACGACCAAAGGGCTATCCAACACAAAAATATTTTTTCAGTTTGAACCGGTAGTTCCTGAGATTAGCTATTACTGTTCCGCTCCTATTGGGTATAGCGTGATGATATATAGCCTAAAGCACTCCACGACCAAAGGGCTATCCAACACAAAAAGAATTTTTCAGTTTGAACCGGTAGTTCTTGAGATTAGCGCGTTCAAACAAACAAACAAACTCTTCAGCTTTATATAATAGTATAGATGTATATCGGCGGTCTTAAGTGTTCTGATAAAAAAAAATCTATCTAATACGTTAGACGTAGCTCATTACTTAGTTATAAACACATGAAATAAGTGCAATTCAAATAAATTAATTTAATGAACCTTAAATTTGGACTATTAAGCGAATAAGTACGTAATTAAAATTAATAATAAATGTTCAGCTATATTTGTTGTTAAATATTTTATTCTCATATCTATATAATATACCAGTATTTTCTCATGTACCTACATACATAATTCGATAAAAAGTGATTGATAGACTTTTGTAGATGTTATCTACTTACAACAAATTAAAAAGTATATATTTATAATAATCGCCGGTAGTTGCTACCTACTATCTAATAAACTATTTCAATATAAAATATGATATGCAGATATGTACTTTTAGTTCTCTGCTATAACTTATTAGGTAAGTACTAAGTAGCTTTTGATCACAGTTCTGCCTCACGTTTAAAAGTTTTTCCAGCATGAAATTTTCCGAATAAAAGTCCGCTATATATTTTCCCGGGATAGAAAATAGCCTGTCTTTCCCAAGGTCTCAAACTATCTCCATACCAAATTTTATCAAAATGTGTTGCGTCGTTTATGAGTTTATCGCGTTCCGACAAGCAGACAGTTGCGGTGAGGGACTTTGTTTTATAATACATTTGTTTAGATTTATTTAAGACGAAAAATTCTCTCATACATAGTTGTTGCGTTACTTTAACCGTTTACGCAGCACGCCCCGGAAGCTCTCAAAAAGAATACATTTTTCCCGTTTTTGCAACATTTTTCATTTTTCACGACATACAAATATATATATATATATATATATATATATCTAAACATACTAATATCTATGAAAACCATATGTTTCTGACACGTCACCACAAGCCACGACACCTCAATGTATTTCCTACCTGAACAACCAAACCATGTCTAAGTAACTGTACAACAGGATATAATCGATATCGTCTCCTAGTGTAATTGCTAGATGGCGCTAGTCATTTTCACTTTACTTCATTTTACATAATTAGGTTGTACGTATGTATACAATATTATGTTCGGATCCTTTTCTATCCCGTTAAGAATTATCTTGATTATTAAACTTGCCCAGTCTGTTGTATAGTCCACTTAAACTTTCTATCCAACCGGATATATAACGCAGACGGAGACACGGTCAATAGGAAGAATTACAATCAATAAAAATCTTTCATACAGGTAATAATAATTATATTTTATTTATATATAGTGGAGACTCGATTAACCTGTCCTCTGTTATATCGATTACTATGAGGTACGAATACCCATGAGAGTTATATGATACTTTTTATGAATAAGCATTAAAGCGGGTGGAACAACGAACACAAGATTTTTAATAATGAGTACAAAAAACTATTTTCTTAAAAGATTTTATACTTTTGGAATGCTTTACGACAATGATTAGACTGGTTAATCGAATCTTTACATTAGTATTACATAATTACGAGCATAGACTTTTAATTACGAGTATAAACATAAACAACTATCAGTTGTCAACGTTTCCAGCGGTAGCCACCAAACAGACTCAATACAATGTGGTGGAACCAGTTTTTGCGCTTGATCTCGCGCTCGTATTTCGCGTCTGTGCGGAACGCGCGCCACTCTTCGCGCTTCTGAGAGTCTTTAGGTCCATAAGTAGGCTTTTTGCGGAATGATCTCTTTACGGTCTGTAACAATTACAAATACAATAACAATTTTATTATCTCATTATCTAGTGGCAAGAAACTACTTAGGTAGTGAAACTAATGAAGTCCTGAAATTGAATCCGCAGCTACCAATAAAAAATTGTGTAAGTTTATTTTACTTTAACAAATATACGTAATTAAAAACTGCTCAAAATAGTGATAGGCGCAGCACTTCTTAAATAACAGTGTGTTTAATAATGTACTAAAATAAGATTGCTAGGGAATTCACACTTTTACGCATTTGTACAGACGCGTGCGCGCACAAAAGGAATTTTTTTACCAGTGCTAATGTGTAGGTACTAAGTACGGAAATTTTGGTGAGATCTAGATATTAGTTATACCACGCTTAATATCGTTTGATGTATGCCACATTCATGTAGAATTGCTAAATTACTAAAAGGAACTAGATTTTAGATAGCCCAATACTGCAAGGAAACACTACAGCCGGAAATTCTTAATAAATTTTGAATAAACAAAACACCTACTGGAAGATACTTTTTCTATAATTTATTGTTGAATAATCATCATCATTGGCAATTAACAACTACGTGACATAATTAAGAAGCGTTCGTTGAAAATTTGAGACCCGATGTGCACCATCGCGCCGGTGACTTCTCAAACCGATTCGAGCCGGAAACACACGACTGCAATTTTGGCAGCACGTTTATATATCTGTATGTATGTAATAATAAAAATTCAATTAACCTTACCTCAAGCCAGCTATCTGATCTGTATTTCCAGAATGACATTCCCATAAAAATAGGAATCAACGCAATTCCTGTATATTGCAGAACATAACCGGCGACTGTAAAAACAAATTGCATAACTTTAATGGTAGTCACGACTTGACTTCAACCCAGTATCTTATGAAATAAAAGGAAATCGTTAAGTTACTGGAGTACTGAATTTGAAAATTGATAAAGTACTATATAGCTCGAGACTGATTTCATGCGATCTATAACCTTTTTCCATAATATAAGTCCGTTCCTTAACGTTTCCGGGAAAAAAGATATAGACATCATTTGTAACTCGCATATTATGTGTAACTTCTAATGTATCGGTTTTCGGTTACTACCGGAATGCGTTGTCATCAGCTCGTACTTTTTCGTGGATGACAAAAACGACTTTTAATTTCTTCATTCCTACTCTATAAAATAACTCAAAACATGTTGCGTGAAGTCATCCAAAATTTTGATGAGCGAAGCGATTCGCCTTTAGAGAATTTAATTTTTATTTTAATACACAATAAATTAAGTTTAACGAACTTAATAGAGAGAGAAGAAACTTATAGAAAAAGTACATACTGTATGCTGCTTGTGGGTATTGGTAAACACCGCCAAACAGTAGATCATTCGTGGTGACGAGTGCGTAAATGAAAACGATCACCATCATGATCGGAGTTATGATTGCCCAACAGATTCTCCAATAAAATGAGATTTTTATACGCAACATAAACTCGACATCGAGGCATAAATTCTCCAGGCCTTGGGGATAAGAAATTATAGATATTGTAATTACATATTGTAAAAAGAATAAATATTTTGTATTTTAATTATATATAATCAAAGTCAACTCAGGCCGGCCGGTGAATGCTGTGCGAACGACCATACCAGAGGTCACAAAATATTTTACCTTATTTATGAAAACAAAAAAGTTTATTACAATAAGCTAAAAACAAATGGGGCTTAAAGGAACAAAATTAATTAGACTCACAGCTGTCTCAAAAATGAATGTGCTGTTTTAAAATCTCACCGTATATCCAGAAGACACCGATAGTTTCAGTAATAGCAGCAAACAATCTCATGAATGTACCTCCGTAATAGTCCACGAGTTCCAATATGTACTGACCCCCCTAAAATCACTAATGACATTTTAATTTTCATTTAAAACTATATATTTGAGAACACACAACGTGATAGAAAATGTGTGTTGCATTAACTGTACATTAGAACAATAAAGGCAGAGAGAATTTTTTTGGATGCATCATCAACGGGGTCATTATCATCATCATACACCATCATCCTTTTAACGATTTACAGCCTACCTCCGGCTTAATAACTGCAACAGACCGACATGGGATGGGGAAATTGCCAAGGAAGGGTGAAGGAAGGAATATTCCCAGGAAGTTAGGAGGTTAAAAGGGTTGAGATATGTCCCTGGGAAAGGGTTGCACAATAAAGACAACGCCTTCGCACATAAATATAGGTACTTAAGTTTGAATAATATTTGAGAACTATGACATAAATTGGAAAAGCTTAGCATATTTGATTTTTTCCTTACCGGCGTAACATAAATCAGACCAACAAGAAAACCGACTGTGCAGGTCGCGGAAGACATGTAGATTGTTTGCACACGGGGGAACGTGTCCAGTAGTATAGTATTTAATGTGGATAATGAAGCCACACCAGATCCGACTCCTAATACGGCCATCATTAAAAAGAAGAGAACCGCGAAAAGCTGAAATAAACGGCATTTATAGAATAATCTCTGCCCGAATTAAATTAGAAATGTTAGAATATTTTAAGTCCTTTCTTTAACCTCTATTAGGATTGTTAGCCTGACAAAGGTCGGCTTATAAAACCACACCGGACTTTTGGGTGAACGCTTTAGGCACTCGCAACAAGGATCGCATTAATAAATACTTCACAATGGTAAAATATTTGTATTTAATGTGCCAATTTACTTGCGGTACGAAAGGTGACTGTGCGATCGCATCTGGGTACGAAATGAAGGCCAGACTGGTGCCGCCGGTTCCAATGACTTGGCCCACATCATCGTAATTCAACTGGTAGGCCAAATTACCCAGCACTCCGAATATAGTTATGCCAGAAATCAAACTCGTAAACGTATCCAAGGTGGTCACGATCATCGAATCTCTGGAAATAATATAAAATTCATTGATTATTATTGGCGCATAATATGTTGTTCTTTTTTTAAATGATTCGAGAGAGAGATTTATATTCATTATCGATATTAGTTTAGGACACAGTATTACATTCGAGTTGTTTTATATAAAGGTGGCCGGAAGTTAGGAATTTTTGTATCCGTCCATCCCCACCTCCAACGGTTTGTTAAACTAAACATATCGATGTTTAGTTTGGTTATAAGTGTCATATAATATTTTGCGATGAAATTATATGTTAAGTTAGAACCTCATTACTGTATAATTTTGCGTTATTAGTTTTATTTATCAAGGAAAACGCATTTCCCACTACCACCCAACTAGGCTCAACTGGGCAGTGGGATCATGTATTATAGAACTGTATTAAATTCTGTTTTCCGACACACTCGGCTCTCTATCTCGCATTTATCAGACACTACGTTCCGGTTTCAAGGACATTGTAATTTGTAACTAGTGTACCTACTCGACATAATAAGACTTAACATCTCATGTCTCAGGATGGCGAGCGCAGTGGAATACCAAACAATACTTTGTAATTCAAGGTGTTGGTGGGATGTTGTTTTCATTGTTTATGGGAGGCGGTCGTATCGCTTACCATCAGGCGAACAGCAAGCTCGTCTCGTCATTCAAAGCAATAAAAAACAACCTAAACCTTCCTCAAAAATTGAAGAATTGTTTTTAAAATTGTTGATACTTATTGAAAATTAGTATATAGACTTATAAATGACAGTTAAATGTAAAACTCACAATCCTCATACATGGGAGCAGTAAAAGTCGTAAATATGTAACGAACCTGTAAACATTTTGTGTAAACTTGTTGTATGACGCAAACATGATAAGAGTTCCAGAGCAAACGGAGATAGAGAAAAATGCTTGAGTAACTGCCGCATACCACACCTGAAAAGTATAAAAAAAAAGAATATTATTTGAAAATTGTTAGAAAATTATATGCAATTCGAGTGAATGTTAAGACCTTACCTTAATTTCTAATATCTTGGCCCAAACGGGTGTTATGAAAAAAAGGATACCTTTACCCGCTCCGGGTAATGTAACTGCCCTGTTAAAATAATGAGCAATTTAAAGAAATTAATAAATAAAAATACGAAAAGGACTTTTGTAACAAATCTTTGGACAGATATTATATGAATATTTTTGTTCAAGATCAAACTGTGCTAAAACTCAAATACCAAGTATATAAAAAGTATATATCATATGTATTTATAAGCTTGATTCCTTAATAAACATGAATAATTAAATAAAAAATGTAACCCACCTAATCAACAAAATGAAAATCACGACATATGGGAACAACGCTAAGAAATATGCCGCTTTTCCAGAGCTTTTCACACCACGAGAAACGATTAGAAAAATAAAACCACGACGCAAAGAGGCACAATGTTAGATCCCATAGAGGTGCGCCTGAAACAAAAATATAGCAAATTATACAAAATTTTAAATCTTTTAGCTGTTGAGGGTTCGATCTACGCAGAAATGGCTCAGTGTCTTGGAGTCTAATTAAATGTAGAACAAGATGTTAGGCTTGTGCATACTACGTAGATCGGAACGTAAACAGAAAAAAAAATAATATTGTAAAATGTAGGTATATAATACTTATAACATTGAGTTTTCTGACGACGAACACCTCATTCCCCCCGGTAACCATCAAATCTACAAAGTCTTCGAAACCTCGGGAGAAACATATAATATAGAAAATATTGTTTAATTTTTACTTCTTTTAATTATAGAAAATAACTGGGTCGTCGTTGAACAGTTTTATTAATATTGACGATACTCACCAATTCCATCGTGAATGCCGTCAGGCTGGCGTAGAACCGTCTGCCTAAAATGATATTACAAAATTTAAAGATGTATATTTAATAATTTGAAAGTGCTTTACAAAAATTTGAAATTATAAATTAGTAAAAAGCCATTAATCAAGGTAGTCTGTAGGCTATTTAACGTCATACTATCACCAATAGGAAAGGAGCATCAATGAAAAATGCAAAAAAACAGGAAAAAAAATATACTTTATGATAACTTATGTTGCGTCACTGCGTGCGCTGCGTAAACGGTTAAACGCAACATGTATGAGGGAATTACGTCACTTAAAACGTTCTACAAACATAATATTATAAAATAAAGTCCCCCGCCGCATCTGTCTGCCTGTATAGATTAAACGTACCTAATAGATACTAATTATTCGAGATAATTAAACAGTATGCACGTAAAAAAAATACGAAAATTTTTACCGTCTAAAACCACAAAAAGAAAATATTTCCATTAACTGGTTATATACTGGATACCAATTTTCTTTATACTATTGTTAATTTACTTAACTAGCTTACCTAGCATTTTTTAAATGTGTGATGCTATTTATTGTTATATATACATAGAAAAATTACCCCGATACGAATCGATATCGACACATTGTAATTACTTTAAAAAATCTTAATTTATTTAATTTGATTTGTTACTATTTTCTTTAACTTAAAAATCTTACGCCTTAACCTAGTTATGAAAATTATAATTCACGTAACGACTCATCAGAACAGAGGATACTGTGCCTCGAGCAGAGTCGAGGCGCCATTTTAATTAAGCACCGACTCCAAAATTGGTAACCAGTATATATCTGTTAAGTATGTGAAAATATTTTTTTGGTTTTGAGTGGTTTTTGAAGATGGTAAAATTTTTTGTAAAAAAAAATATTTATAAATAACTAATACTCAAGGCAATTATAAATTATAATGTAAAGCCACATTAGCAACCCGACCCAGAATTGATTTAAGAATTTCCTTCCTTGGTCCGACACGAAGAATATATAAAGTAGACGGAATTCAGAAAGCGCATCCGTGAAAGTGCAGCGTCATTGTTTGCAAATTTTATGCCAATTTTAGATGAGACGCAAATAAAATAGTTAAATTATTCATCTACTTACGTAAAGTAATACTCAGCACTGCTTCTAGCTTTCCCACCAAATTCAGATTCGTTTGCGGCATGGCCCGAGGGAACGCAGTTCACCCATTCTGGCTGACATACAGCCCATGGGAGGGTTGAATTAAAACTAACAGCTAAATAGTAAAGGCAAAGAGCTATTATCGAGACGTAATAAGAGAGTACGTATGAAGTACCGAGAGCCTGTGCGTATCCAGTGCCTAAAACAAAAACATTCGAAATTATAATCATTGAAGCAATTGTACATTGTACGTCCCTTTTGTTATTATAGCATAACAGCTATTTAACTTGAAAGAAAGAAATGTTTAAAGTCATTGATAACACTATAATCAAAACAAAAATATTTTGTAGCTCTTTTTAGTTTTTTTTAATTCAAAACTTGTTTTAGCGTTTTATAGCCCATTAATAAAGGAAGGATATAGATTATATAACATCAAGCCTGGAACAATGAAAGCGGGGTTACGCAACAAATTTATACGAAAAAATTTACTCTTCAAAATTCAAAAAAATATATTATATAACAAAAGCCCCCGCTATACTTCTCTGTCTGCCTGTCTGAATACAATAAACTCAAAAACGACCCTGCGGACTTCGATGAAATTTGTTTGGTAAGAAGATCGTTTGAGACCCCGGGAAAGAAAGACATAGGCTACTTTCTATTATTAGGGAAATATATAGCAGGTCTTTTATCCCGGAAAAACTTTTCACGTGGGCGGAGTCGTGAGCAAAAGTATAATAATAGAACCTAAGAATTCCTTGCACCACTGTTACCATATTTATTTTTAGTTTTCTTTATGTTGTGTTTCAGTCGTTATTATAATATTTCTTAAATGCTGGATGTCTTGACCGCCTCAAACAAGTGTTACTTTATATGTTTTTCGAAACTTATTGTAATGTACAAAATAAAGAAATAACTATTGAGTGTCCTATAATAATAAATAATTAAAAATAAAATAATATGGAATAAATTGAAGATAAATTTATGTACGGTTATATAACATTAGGAAATAATAAATAAAACCATAAAAGCCAAAGTAGCTAAAATCATTACTGATCTGTTTTTAATGAGTGGAAGTAAAGATTAGTATATTAATTATTATAAGCTTAGATTACATAGGTATTTTTTTTTTTCACTCAGCTTATTTCTGTTTACAGAGTAGTAGAATGAACTTATAGCCAATACGCCGTGTTAGTCTTATATTCCTATCTTTTACTGCATCTACTGTGTATGTAGGGTAAGTACTGTGAGTAAACTATGAAAGGAATGTTGCTTACCTTTCATGGCAGGGGACATGGCCCATATTTTAACACCATTTGAATTACTGAATTGGCCAAGAACAGTCTCTAAGTAATACATAGGTTTACCTATTACTAATAATACTATGATATAAGGTATGAGGAAAGCTCCACCACCATTTTGATATGCCACAAATGGAAATCTCCAAACGTTTCCTAAACCAACCGAAGTGGCAATACATGACATCAAAAATTCAAGTTGATTATCCCAGTACGGTCTCTCGTTGGCAGGTTTATTATTCTGGAAAAAAGATTTTATTTGCAATTAAATTAAAACAAAATATGGATTATCTATATAGGGTATGATGGAGTGAGATGGACGTACAGAAGAGATAACCAGTCCATAAAATTACATATCCACTCACTATATAAATAAATAAATAAAATAAATATATGGAACTAATTATTCGTTGGTTCACTTCGTGCAGTGCGTAAACATTAATACGAGGTTAAAGTTTTTATGACATTTGCATTAAATATTTTGGTGATAAAACATTTAATTTTAACGTGACTGGTCGAATGTAGAAAACCTAACAGAAGCCGGGCAAGCCAGATCGTTTAATTTGGCCGGATGCGCATTCAAAAGGATATGTCCGTCTTTATCCGCACGCCTTGCAACGCTGTTTACAAATAATATTATTGAAGGTGGTCTATAAATTATGCGGCTGTGTCCTTTTGATTGCTGCTAAGTGAATGGGTCCAAACGCTTCTTGATACGGACACGGTAAAGTGAAACCATTAAGCCGAGTGAGGTCTAAATAGAGTATCAAGTGGCGACTGATGAGAGTCAACTATCTGTCACCAGTCGACATTAGTATGCCGGCCTGTTTAATAAGCCTAGGCCTAAGCCTAAGCTTAGTTCAAAATAATTAAAGTTATGATACCAAAATATATGTTGGTTCCTGAGGTCACTGTATAGAAATCTAGGCTAGTAAACGAATAAATTACTTACTTTGCTTTCAGTTAGCATATCTGGTGTCTTTTCGGAACCCTTAACAGGGCCCAGATTTCGTGAGTTCGCATTGTGAGGTTCGAATTCTATATTTATTTGTCCGTCATTTTCAGCCTTTAAGGCTTTTCTTAGTTCCTAAACAAAGACAAAACACATTTTTTTTTAAATATCCATATTTCTTAAATCGTTTAGACTAATAGAAAACTACCATTTCACGAGTGTTGGTGTCCGAATACAACAGCTAACGTTTTTCGAGTTACTGACAGAAATACTGCAATTCCTAATAAAATATATCGTAAAGATTTAAATTACTCAGATAATGTGCAGGAGTATCTTATTTATCGATGATTAAACAACGCATGCCATGCCGATGCTAAAGAACGATCTTATTATTATATTTATTTAAACTCTATTGTACATCAAAACCGTAAAGAAAAGTAAATATACAACAGAGGTGATGATATAACAGGAAGTACAAATGGCGGTCTTATGGCTATCTTATAATAATTACTTATAATTACTTGTGTATAAGTAATTATGCTCACGGGTTCGCCAGCATACAAGAGTATTCCGGGATTAAAGTCCCGCTATATATTTTCAGGGATAGAGAGTAGCCTATGTCCTTCCAAAGGTCGCAATAAATGCGCTATTGTTTGGCACACAGTACACCCCGCGCCCGCCGTCTTCCGTCAACCGGGACAAAACATACGGCCCTCCAGCCGCTGTACCTCCGCTTTTTAAATCTGATATCTTCTAAGATATCTATTTTAATGAATTCTGTTAAGGACAGTTTTGATCTACATTCATTAATGTACAACGTATATAATGTATTTAATTGGGTAAGGCATAAGTAAAACTGTGTAATATAAAACAGCTTTGCAAAAACACATATTTTATTATGTGTAAAAGATAAAAATGGTTACTACGGTTAATCCTTTAGAGATAAATATATACCATCCCGTTACCATTACCGCGTACCATTTTAACTCCTGTCATTCCTCAAACTTTCACATTTGACGTTGATTTAGATTCTGAGCCACAGCCTGGACCATCGAAGAAATGTCGATTAGAGTAGCTAGCTAATAACTGATTAAAAATATTATGATGTCGAGGATTACCTTATAAGCAAGATGTCCGGGGAGTAGGCCTACTGGGGATACCACGTAAAAAAAACACGCCTACAAACTCTCCCGCATAGGTGGCGGGGAAAAGAGTCAGGAATGAGTAAGTAAAGTTGTACAAATTTAACAAACATTTTTTAAGAATATATTTACAATCAAAAAAATCATCGGATTCTCATGAGCATTTACGAACCCGGTAAACTTTGGAGCGCTGTAACAGCGTTTTAAATGAATGAAATTTAAAAAAATTATAGGGAAGATTTTTCCACAAAAGATCATCTACAAGATTGGTCTGAGGTATATTTTTGTATAATGTATAAAAAAAAAGTAATAGAGCAAAAAAGAATTTTTTTATAAAAAAAATCTGACTTTTTTGCTTATAACTTCTTTAATCTATATCTATACTATTATATAAAGCTGAAGAGTTTGTTTTGTTTTGTTTTGTTTTGTTTTGTTTTGTTTGTTTGTTTGTTTGAACGCGCTTATCTCAGGAACTACCGGTCCAAACTGAAAAATTCTTTTTGCGTTGGATAGCCCTTTGTTCGTGGAGTGCTATAGGCTATATATCATCACGCTATACCCAATAGGAGCGGAGCAGTAATGGCTAATCTCAGGAACTACCGGTCCAAACTGAAAAATTATTTTTGCGTTGGATAGCCCTTTGTTCGTGGAGTGCTATAGGCTATATATC
This sequence comes from Manduca sexta, assembly GCF_014839805.1. Lineage (NCBI taxonomy): Eukaryota > Metazoa > Arthropoda > Insecta > Lepidoptera > Sphingidae > Manduca > Manduca sexta. The sequence continues at coordinate 1,059 of NW_023595718.1, read as the reverse complement.
ATCACGCTATACCCAATAGGAGCGGGGCAGTAATGGCTAATCTCAGGAACTACCGGTCCAAACTGAAAAATTCTTTTTGCGTTGGATAGCCCTTTATTCGTGGAGTGCTATAGGCTATATATCATCACGCTATAACCAATAGGAGCGGAGCAGTAATGGCTAATCTCAGGAACTACCGGTTTCAACTGAAAAATTCGTTTTGTGTTGGATAGCCCTTTATTTGTGGACCGCTATAAGCTATATATCATCACGCTATGACCAATAGGAGCGGAGCAGTAATGGCTAATCTCAGGAACTACCGGTTGGAACTGAAAAATCTTTTTTTGTGTTGGATAGCCCTTTGTTCCTGGAGTGCTATAGGCTATATATCATCACGCTATGACCAATAGGAGCGGAGCAGTAATGAAACATGTTGCAAAAACGGGGAAAATTATGAGTTTTGAGAGCTTCCGTTGCCTGCGCTGCGTAAACGGTTAAAGTTATGCAACAATGATGTATGACGGGATTGTTTCACTTAAAAGTTCTAAATAATATAACAAAGTCCCCGCTGCATCTGTCTGCCTTAACGTGTTAAACTCAAAAACTACCTAACGTATTAAGATGAAATTTGGTATGGAGACAGTTTGAGACCCTGGGAAGAACATAGGCTCCCGGGAACTACTATTTTTATAACGGAAAACTTTAGCCTGAAAAACTTTATAACGCGGACGGAGCCGCGAGCAAAAGCTAGTATTAATAATATAGGGCAAGAAGTTATATAAAACATATTTGTAGGAAAACAATTAGCTACAAGTTATGGCTTTAAAATTTTTTTGTAAGACGCATAGTTGCCGAGATATCGCGAAAAAAGTGCTTTCACCCCTTTTTCCAAGATGGTGGCCAGGGGACAAGGTTGGCGATCCCACAAACTTGAGGTTAAGCTTCTATTGACCCCCCACATATGGCCCAAAAAATAAAATTGCGTCCTCTATAAATGCAATATTCGGTCTTTAATTGTAACATTTCAATGGACTAATATACAATTCCGTAGTACCTACATTAATTTGATCTATCTCGTAA
>NW_023595717.1:0-9089 GCF_014839805.1 Manduca sexta | reverse complement strand
ATTTATTTGAATAACAATCAGCACTCCATTGTTTCGTATTTTAGAGATATATAACTTTTAAACATGACTACACGTGAACGTTACCGAGTGTAATAAACAACTTTATCAGATAACGGACGATATCGTGTATATATGTTTTGAGATAAATAAATCAGTTCATGGGGAATGAGGGCATAAACGTTTAATTGATGAATATATGAAAACAATGTTAAATTCAATTTAAACAGACTGATGTTAGTGAAAAGTTCAACTGTTCGTACGTGAAATCGTCTCGCGCCGCAAAGGCTCTCCTTACGGTATAGCCGCGTGTCAGCTAATGAAAATTTCTACCAACCTAGTGGCGACATCTGACGTCGTGTGAACTCTTTTGTATTGTATTTAAAAACAATTGCAGCATTTTAATATAATAATAATACTACTTACTACTACATACTTGTACTACTACTAGTAATATATTGTAAAATAATAATAATATTATGCTACTATAATAATTATTATTATTATCATCGTTAATGGTGGAGTGTATGTTGCGCGCGTATTATTTGTGCATAATTTGAGAAAAACAACCAAAAAGAAAAAAATATAGCGAACACAGCTGTTTGCAACCAAGCCCAGCACCGGCAACCCCGGCAAAGAAACCTACCGCGAGGCGGCCGCTGCAACGCTGCGCAAAGCTAAAATAAACCTACACATCCGAAGACATCAGAAATGGTGAACAATGCTATAAAGAGAGAGAGCTGAAGGAACGAAGCGGATCATCGTTACAGGCAATCAAAAATACATCGCCGTCCAGTACAAGTGGACGCTGAAAAATTGGCACCTTTCATTAGAAGATATTTGAAGAGCGCCGTCGAATCGAGGTTACCCATACAAACAAAAGGCAAGGCGCTTCTGGATCTTTCAAACTTGAATCAAAATCTGCAGCGTCGAAAAATCAAAAATCAGCCGGCGGTGTCGGCGGCGGCAGCAGTGGCAGCGGTGGCAGCGGCGCAGGCGGTGGACCTGGAAGAAAAGCCGGATCGAAGGGCAACACTGCGAGCGGCGCTGCCGCGTCGGCCGGTGGTAAATCTAAGAAGGACGGCGGCGGCGGCGAGGCAGCGAATCTCCGCGGCCGCTGCTGCCGCTGCGGAGTGGTGGGCGAACGCGTCGTCATCGTCCGCAACGTCGCCGGCTAAATCGAAATCTTCATCTTCCTCGGCCGCCGCCGCCATCCGCGACGAGAGAGACAAAGCCGCAGCTGCCAAAAGAAGCCGGCGACCGCAGCGAAGAAAGCTGCAGCACAGGGGTAAGGCCAAAAGCGCAGCCGCACCGAAGGCCAAGAAATCCGCCAAACCGCCAACCAAGAAACCTAAAGCTCCTAAGCCCAAGAAGGCGGCCGCCTCGACCTCTGCAGGCAAGGCCTCAAGCCGGCAAGAAAGCTTCAGCCGCCAAAAAGTGAACGCGATATGCTCACAATGCACCTGCGTAAATTGCCATTGCCGTTGTCGTCGTCGCGTTCAAGTCACATTAATAACAACATCATCAACATCAACAAGTACAAATATGATTATTATTATTGTGACGGAACGCGGGAAACGCGCGTGTGCGATCCATGACGCACAAACATATACACATACAACAGCCCTTTTCAGGGCTAACAAATATTTCAAATCAATCTACTTATTTATTATTATATAATATAATAAGTGTGAATTTCTTTATTAAGTTTCTTAAGTTCGACAAGATGACAGAAGTCTTTACATGCATACATACATATACATTAATGTATTATTATAATGTAATATACCTGACTGCATATCTACCTATCTATCTACCTACTCATTTTTTTTTTTTTTTTTTATTTATTTATTGATTCGTTCAATTTGGTGGGACGTAAGAATTCCATTTTACGATGAATTCATACAATATACATACATATAGACATTGACATACAAATCGCACGAGTGGCCGAATTATATTATAATATTTTGGATTTTACTGAATAGCTATATATTATATAAGAAAAAAAAATATGTGAGGAAAATACTTAATATAATCGCACCTAATATAATATATTATTATATTACAATATTATATTGTGTGTTGTATTGTGTGTACGTCATATTGTAAAATTCGAAGTTTCGTTTAGTTTTGTGGCCGTCACGGCATGACCGACAGCCGCGCGGCTTATTGGCTCGCCGCGCAAGCGGCGAACGATCGTGATTGGTCTATTTTAACGCGCTCGATCTCGCTCCCACCACTATTACGCGTAGTAAGTGCAGAATATAAACACCGGGGACGCGTTATTTTTTAACTATATCACTTTATTCGAGAGCGCATCGTAACGTATCGTATCGTATAGCAGTGTAATATAACATAATATTATATAGCACGTACATTTGCGTTCTATATTCTTTTCTTTTTGTTTTGATTTAAAACAACAACACTACATCATGTCTGGACGTGGTAAAGGCGGCAAAGTCAAGGGGAAGGTCAAGTCTCGTTCTAACCGTGCCGGACTGCAATTCCCGTGGGACGTATACATAGACTGTTGCGTAATGGAAATTACGCGGAACGCGTTGGCGCCGGTGCACCTGTTTATCTAGCCGCCGTTATGGAGTACCTAGCCGCTGAAGTTCTAGAGTTGGCAGGAAACGCCGCTAGGGACAACAAGAAAACCAGAATCATACCTAGACATCTTCAATTGGCGATAAGAAACGACGAGGAGTTAAACAAACTTCTCTCCGGTGTGACCATCGCACAGGGCGGCGTGTTGCCGAACATTCAAGCGGTGCTGTTGCCCAAAAAGACCGAGAAGAAGGCTTAATTAATTAGTTAGTAATTAATTATACCTTTATAAAATACCTAAAACTGTAACACCGACGCTGCGTGGGCACGCGTTGCACGTCGCAAACCATGAGCGAGCGAGTGAGCGCGCGCGCATACATCACAAAATTTAATAAATAAAGCGCGTGCGTGAGTTGTTAGGTAAATGGACAAAACAAAAGGCCCTTTTCAGGGCCGCAATATGATTCTTACTATCTACTATATACTCATTACTTACTTATACAATTGTATACGTAATGAGTGAGTAACAAATAATGTTTCGTTTCGACAATGAACGTTTAATTCTACAATATTATTAGTATTTGTTCACCTCTAATATACACTAGAATTGAGATTATGACACGATAAATAATATTTACCTTATCACTGACTCAATAATTAACCAACCAATCTACCTACCTACCTACCTACCTATCAATACTCGCCCAAACTCAGGGCGAGTTCGCAATGAACATATTCATGTATTATTAATTAATACACAGTAGTATTTGATGGTCGACATAATACTATTATGATGTTTGTGCTAAAAAAAAAATCATCCAAAATCGTCCGAAAATAGAACTGAGTTTAAGTATTAACTAAAAAAACACAAAAGAAAATGTCTACTTTTACTATCTATCTACCCCACATACATAATGTTATTTATACGATAGTAGGTTATGTTAAAATAAAGCAAAAAAAACAAAATACAAAACCAAATGAATACAATTATTATTATTATTATTATTACTTACGTACTTTACTCCCGCCGCATCACCGTGCCGTCGCGCAGCGCATTTTCCTCTGACGCACTCTGCTGTGATTGGCCGTTGGATGGACGTGAACGTGGCTCACCCGTTGAACGTTCTGCGCGCGAAAGTATTATATTTTTTTAATACCAAAAATTTTATCGCGCATTCACATTGCGATTGAGGTATATCGCGGTCGTTACTGCATTCAATTAAATCAACTTCATTTAACAAAAACACAATATGCCACCCAAGACCAGCGGCAAGGCTGCCAAGAAATCTGGCAAGGCGCAGAAGAACATCTCTAAGACTGACAAGAAAAGAAGAAGCACAAGAGGAAGGAGAGTTACGCAATTTACATTTACAAAGTGCTCAAGCAGGTCCATCCTGACACCGGAATATCCAGCAAGGCGATGTCGATAATGAACTCGTTTGTGAATGACATTTTCGAACGCATCGCTGCGGAAGCATCTCGTCTGGCGCATTACAACAAGCGCTCCACCATCACATCCAGGGAGGTGCAAACATCTGTACGTCTCCTTCTGCCAGGCGAGCTGGCAAAGCACGCAGTCAGTGAGGGTACCAAAGCTGTCACCAAGTACACCAGTTCAAAGTGAGAGCTACTAGCTAGATAGTAATGTAAAATCGGTGGTGTGTGTGTGTATGTACGTAAACGCACGCATGCACGCAACCCGAACATACATACAACTTATGTCATCCAAAAGGCCCTTTTCAGGGCCACAATATATTCTCATGAAATCACAGTTCAAACGCTCGCACGCACATCGCACGCACGCACGCACGAAGATTAAGTTAAGTTATTATTATAATTTAATTTGATCCGATGTTGTGTGCGTACGATGTGTGATGTTTTTGTGAGTGTGTGTGTAATGTGTATTGTTGTTTCTTTAAGGCATCTCGTCACAAAAAAATAAATAAAAAATAATAATATAAATATAATAATTTATAATAAGTAATAAAATAATACAAAATTCATTGTAATAATTCTCAACTGCTCTCAAGTGCTGAATAATAGTAGGTGAACCCTAGAGAGCACGTGGAGTTTTAAAATAAAATTTAATATGTGAGTAATAGGTACATATATACCTGCATGAAATAAATATTAAAATATAGTTGTAATACACTACCTACCTACCATTTTAATAAATTAAATAACACTATTTTGGACCACGTAACATAATATATTATACAAAAATAAATAAACAAATAATATCACCTACACACAAGCATGAATAATAATAATAATTATATATAGAAGATTAAAATTAAAAGAAGAAAATATAAAATAAAAAATAATAATGCATTTGACTACTAATTATGTATGTCCATTAATTATTTTAATAACATTATTATTATTATTTTTATTTTATATTATATTAATTAATCTAAATATAAGATCTAAAAGAGAGAAAAAAAAAATAAAAAATTATATAGTCTAAAGAAAGGACGGAAGATGAACGATTACAGGCCACTGCGGCGTTTTGGTATAAAAAGGCGCGCGCGAATGGTATGGTTTTACATTCTTAATCAAACCTCTGCGCGTGACGGTCGATCGCTTTGTGAGTTCGTTCGTTCGTTCGTTCGTTGTTTATTTATTTGTTTGTTTGGTTGGTTGGTTGATCAACACAATGGCGCGTACTAAGCAAACAGCTAGAAAATCAACCGGTGGCAAAGCGCCACGTAAGCAGCTGGCGACCAAGGCCGCCAGGAAGAGTGCTCCCGCAACAGGCGGAGTGAAGAAACCTCACCGTTACAGGCCCGGCACTGTCGCTCTCCGTGAGATCCGTCGTTACCAGAAAAGTACGGAACTTCTGATTCGCAAATTACCGTTCCAGCGTTTGGTTCGTGAGATAGCGCAAGATTTCAAAACCGATCTGCGTTTCCAAAGTTCCGCCGTCATGGCGCTGCAGGAGGCCAGCGAAGCTTACCTGGTCGGTCTTTTCGAAGACACGAACCTTTGCGCCATTCACGCCAAGCGTGTTACCATCATGCCAAAGGATATACAGTTGGCGCGCAGAATCAGAGGGAGAGAGCTTAAACGCCGCCGTTCGCTCTTGCAACCAACGTCGTCGTCGTCATCGTTGTAGAATAATAATAATAATAATAACAATAAATATTATTCAACACGACGGGTGTTTAAAATAATGTGCGCGCGTGCATCGCAGCTCGCTCCTCGCATATTATTAGAAACACATAATATCGCGAAACATTTATATTATTATATTTACAAATGAAGGCGAAATTGACGCACGCGTGATTCGCGCATCATGACTTTTAATCATTAAAAGGCCCTTTTCAGGGCCGCATATATTTCAAAATATAATTACAATTTGTTTCTTACATCGTCTACGAAACGAGACTCGGCAAGTAAACGACAGACTAAGTATATATTACCTTTATGGCATATTATATTCATAATAATATTACCGTACTCAACACTAAACACATAGATTTGTGTATATTGTTAATAAAATATTAATAATATTAACGCAACAAATTTAGGTTAGTTACCTTCTTAACTTTATAAAGAAAATAACATAATTACTGGTAATAATTATAATATCGATGAATCGATGAATTTTTATATTTATAAAAATATATTTATTTATTTATTTTTTTTTTAAAGAGAAGAAATTGAAGAGACTGCAAATTGCATCAACTCGGTAGCGGTAGGGGTTTTAGGATAACTTGCGGTGTCATTATTATATTGCCATCGTTTTCGCTGTCTCCGTGGGTTATTATAGCACCGTCGCGTTCCGCCTATCACAGCCGCGTGAGTAAGTTAGTATACCCCCAACCATTCTCCTCGCGCGCTTCCTCCCTCCCCAACCCGCGCCGTCGTTTTCGTCGTACGTGGCAGTATAAAAACGGGCGCATGGAGTTCGAACGGAACATATTTCGTGCGGACTGTCTGCCGAACGGATCTAACACAACGTAACATAATCGAATCAAACTAAACCAAAACAACAACAATGACCGGTCGCGGCAAGGGAGGCAAAGGTCTTGGAAAAGGAGGAGCGAAACGTCACAGGAAAGTTCTTCGTGACAACATCCAGGGTATCACGAAGCCTGCCATTCGCCGTTTGGCACGCAGAGGTGGAGTGAAGCGTATCTCCGGTTTGATATACGAAGAAACTCGCGGTGTGCTTAAAGTGTTCCTCGAGAACGTAATTCGTGACGCCGTCACGTACACAGAGCACGCCAAAAGGAAAACTGTCACCGCTATGGACGTCGTGTACGCTCTGAAACGACAGGGACGCACGCTCTACGGTTTCGGCGGTTAAGTCTCTCATGATGAATGCGTAAATCGTCCGTCCGTCCGTCAGCCCGTTCGTTTCGTTCGTTCGATCGTACGTCGTCAGTCACTTGAGCGTGAGCGAATCTCGCATTGTACGCGAAAATTGAACATGCGAATACCTATTGTAAGATCATAATCAATAAATACAACGACACAAATATTATATAATGCGTACAATGTGAAGGCCGCGCACAAAAAATAAAATAAAAACAACAACGACGACAACAACGGCGGCGGCGGCGGCGGCGACGACGACGACGACGACGACGACGACGACGACGACGACGACGAGGAGAACTAGGACGACGTTCTGCGCGCCATGTGACGACTGTAACACACCGAACTGACAAAAGGCCCTTTTCAGGGCCGCAAATTGTTCATTATAATTACATAATATAATCATATTATGTGTGTACCTAAGTTTCTAATCGATAAAATAATGAATTCTACTTCTTGTATTACTTCAAATATTAATACGTAGGTTGGTAATTTTAATGATAATTATTGATCATGTACTTCCAGCCGACTTGACGATATGTGTATATTCTTCGTGTGTGAGACACCCCCCCCCCCCCCCTCTCCCCGAACGCTACGAGAAGGAAATGCATGACTTATGATACTTATGTTTCGCGTTGTATGTCGAAATTGAGCGAAAACAGAGTGAATAATAAAAAAATAAATAAACCTAAAACTAACAATTGAATAAAGACATTATTCATTATCACGCAAGTTATAATAGTAACTGATTTAGTTAGTTCTATTTTAAATAATATAAATAGATAGGTAAGCGATACGATAACTTCTACTATTTGTTCTTAATAATAATGACTGACTGACTTACTGACTCGACTAGTTCGCTTTATTATTATTAAGTAACCAAGTACCTATGTACCCAGGGGTAGGTACGCACCTACAGTGTGCACTGTACACTTAGTTAATGTACTCGTATGTGTATTTATTGTACGTATTGAACTAAACATAATAATATTGCGTTAGGTATATTATATATTATTACATTATAATATTATATAAAAAAATTGTAAATTATTAACGATACTCTGATCTGAATGTGTACTTATTTATGTATGTATGTATGATGTATGTGCGTTCGTGAGTGTTAGTGGTTCTCTAAAATTTATACTTAACGCACAGACACACAGACAGGCACAGACAGGCAGACAAATTATTTAAACATTCAATAATTCCGTCCATCATTGCTAAACAACGTAGGCCACCCCGATAGCCAGCCAGCCAGCCAGAGAGACAGCAAGCCGACCGACGCCACTAACTAATTAAATTATATTATATTATTATTATTCAATTATCAAAATCACACACACATTTTTTTTTTTTTTTCTTTTTTGCTTCCACGCACTTCGCCTCGCGCCCGACTGCCCGACTCCCGACTCCGACTCCGAGATTTAGAATAATAAAGGTACCGAAAGGCGCACTATATTTATAGGCATTTCCGTGCACAGAGACCGCCGCACTAAGCGACCAATAACAGCACTCGTTCTCAGTCATGACCTTGACCTTATTTACCTATTTTATATAGTTTTTTGTTAAACTCATTACATCCATCCAAACCACAAAAATAGTTAAATTAATTCATAGACCAAAAAAAGGTTTACATTTATTTAAAATATATTTGTAGGCATTTTGGCTAAATAATAATATTTATTGAAAAAATATTGAACACTGATTTAATATCATGATAAATGTTATATCATGCAATACTATTAAGCAAAGCGTAACGATTATTGTTGGCAACGCTTGACTCCCGTTAGCTGTGTGCCGACACCACGGACCGCAGATACCTGTCGTGAATGATGTGTAATGATCATACAAACCTCGTAAAAATACAAAACACATTATACCGACAACGCGGATTGCAGACATTATAGTTAAGTGATAATCAGTCTTACTTATAAAAACATTCGCAAAGCTATTGTTGCGGACAATGAGCCGGCATCGACGCCCTGACTGCCTGACCCTATTATTATGTACATAACATTATAGATGTAATTTGTTATTTTTAGGGTTCCGTATCTCAAAAGGAAAAACGGAACTCTTATAGGACCACTTTGTTGTCCATCGCCCATCCGTCTGTCAAGACCCCTTTTCTCAGGAACGCGTGAAGGATTAAGCTGAAATTTATATCAAATACTCGGGTCTACTGTCCCTTGGAGCTGTGAAAAAATCAAACTTCTAAGCCA
>NW_023595716.1:0-15921 GCF_014839805.1 Manduca sexta | reverse complement strand
AAAAGTATAGAGGATGGTAATATAGTTACGTGCATGCGGCACATTTCATGAACAAAATGGTGCCGACGCCCTTACAATAGTCATATGCTAGTACCGAAAATTTTGTATCGACATCGAAGAATTAAGAGAAACAAACAAGCCCCAAAAGATCAAATACGAAAGGGGTTAGGAACTACCATAATATAAATATAACAAACCATAATAAACAAACACACTGAAACTACAGATTATAAGTAACAATTGTTAAACAAAGCAGTACCTGTTGTAGGCAAACATCAGTTGTGTTTGATATATATTTGTATGTTGCACTATTCCTTGCTAAAATTTAAGTTACAGATTAAGATATTTATTTAATACATGATAAATGGAATAAGATAGCGTAGCGTAATTATTTGGTTGGTTTTATTTTATTTTATTATTATACTCTTTGATCGAGAAACATAACTATGGTTCAGCAAACTAAAATCAATGACCGTGAAAATGGTGGTTAAGATAATCAATTATAATAATTATTTGCAACAACAATATATGATGTATCTATTTCCGTGCATGCAAGGTTGCTCGAAACACATAAGACCGCCAATTGTAAAAAATATATCACATTTCATCTTTATATTTGTTTTCTTTTATGTTTATCTATTCTTTTATGTAAATTCTAATTTTATTCAGCAATATATTAAAGTAATATTACTATTAGGTGAAGTATAATAATCATTACTATTTTTACTTATCAGGAATATTGTTGGAAAACAGTTATCTTTACTCGCGTTAATTAAACGTGTGGTTTATGCATATTCTTCTCAAAATGTAAAAATATGTATTTGGTGTAGGATTAATCACGTCAACTCAATATTCTCAATTCATTTTGCCTTGGTTTTAAATTTTTGGTTATCTTAAAAAATATTCTAATTTCACTTAGTTTGTCGTTCTGAATAATACAATATTGATGTGTGCTCTAACATTCTTTCAAAGACAAAAACCGTAACTGATAAACGGGCGTCTGTTAAAATATCGATATCAATAATTTCTAAACAAATCCACCCACCCATCCCTAAGCTCGTGTGTAAACAAACATAATGATTTTAATGTGTATAAATCACGCCTAAAAGGGTCCAAAAGCTTAACAAACCAGATCCACATATCATTTTAATTGATAAAAACACATCCAAAAAGTAATTATACAAAGATATTTGCTAATTTTCGGTAAAACAGTTACTAACCTATGAAAATATTTCGGGCTCTTTCTTGCGTGAATTCGATTTGCATCCTTTCACACAACACTGAGTCATTTCGAAACTTAACAAATACACTAATAAACACACTGAACAATTGAGAATATGATTATATTACTTTAAATTCAATATTTATGAAGATTTGTTTACATCGTCTGACACTACATGTACTTGCCGACTGGCCAGCATAAAATGGCGTTTCTGCCCGCAAAGGCGGTCCCAGTGTGTTGAAGTAAACGAAATAGTGCCATATGCGAAAGCAATTATTTTGTCTTTTTTTGTTGCGTTCCAAATAGCTTTGAGTAAAAGAGATAGACATATATATTGACAATTCTGCGTCGATTTCCCTAACATAAATATAACTTATTCATATAGCTAACTTTTGAGGCCTGTCCTCTTTATATTTAGTCATTGCTTAGACCCCATTTACAGAGACGCGGAGTATCAGGTACTGGATTCAATCATATGGCATTGCATGAGTATGTTTAAGAAAAAGCAATTTTGCACGCCGGTTTCTTGAAATGCAATGTTATTTGCAGCGGAGCCATGCGGGTGGCACCGACGCGTCTCACTTGGTTTTTATCGCGGCGGCACGTAGTCAATTCCCCGATGTAATGACGCGAGGCGGCGTCGCAAGTCCTGCCACTGCGCTCTAGTCGGTTTGATTGAACAGACCTTCCTGCTGCATCTCATCTCGGCTACAGCGATGCTCGCCGCATGAAACGTTAAAGGAATCGCCGCGAGCTCAGTGAGTACCGCCGCTCTACCAAATCGCATCTTTATAAATAACATCGTACATTGTCATACGTTTGTGTTTACGCGTGAGATGACACGGGCTGCTGCGCCGTAAGACGTAACGCATCATTAGGAATGTGCAACGCAATATTGATAGGTACGGTTTTGGTGTTGTTATGAACGCACATTGTCTGTTTACAATCTGCCAAATACAAGTTTTTATGAATGTGAGCATTTGATCTTATATGTTGGCGGAAAAGAAAGATATAAGGCGCTTACTTTATATATTGTCTTAGCTCAGAGGCGACTCCCAATCCTATCAACATCAATGCTTTACCATAGCTCTTAATATCCCATCCAAATATATTAGTCCTAAACAGATTGAGATAAACTCACATACCTTTTGATCGAGTTGCAGGACCAACTTCATATCGGTCTGCTTTAGTCGCTCTTTATGTCGTACCAACAGTATAGTCTGTTGAAGTTGCTGCTGTTCTGGATCCATTACAGTGTTGATCATATTTTGTATTTCTACTACAAAAGACAAAATTCAAATATGATTTAAGCTTATGACAATGGTAATACAAAATTTATCTATTATAAATTTGAATGTAAGGGCACGTCTTGAACAGTACTCATACTATTTCGAAAATGTTCTGACTTCTGACTTTTAGTGCTTTATAATAATATTAAAACTTATACTTAATCCAGGGAACGAACTTTATTAAAATGAAATTACGAGCAAAAGTTAATAGTCCTTTTATATAAAGCACCTGTATGCATGTGGCATCGTTATCGCCGAAGGCAAGCAAACAAGGAAGCGTTAGTTGATGGCAAGTGATCATAACCGGTTGCCGACTTTAACCATGCGCTTGAGTCGATCATTAGTCATTGCACACAAAAGGCGGGAAACAATTACTGCAATATAGGTACATCTTAAATAACTGTGTTACAACTTCGTATCACGTAGTTTTTAGATTCCAGAGTAGCTAAATACTGAAGTATTAATTTAGGTGAACCACCTACACCACTGATTCCCAAAGGGGACAGTGTGGAGTGTGGACCCTCAGGGGTCTACGGGAGACTTGACGGGGGTCTACGTTGGCGTAACCAAAAAATGGGAGTTCACAATTCTTAAGTGGGGGTCCACGAAAATTTATCTGGTTTGATAGTAAAGAACTAAAATGTTGGTTTGACTTCACCTATCAATGTAGGCAGATTATATTGATAGGGTCCGTAAGGCACGGTGACCTCAACATAAGTGTCCAGTTGCACCACGCAAAGGCCTTCCAGTAGTAATGGTGGTAATGCACTTTCTCTGAGAATAAAAAGGTCCACCAGAACCAGTATCATTTTGGTTTAGAAACATACATATTTTTCCTTTACTCCCTACTATCATGTAGGTAAAAAAAAATTATTGGCAGATTTTTATATTGTCATTTTATGACGTTTTGCCAGCCTTCCTTGTGTGTCTCACTTTGATAGATTCAAACCCACACAAAATATGTTAGGGCGCATCCAAATCAACAGAATGCCTTTATAAATGCGAAAGGATTGCAAGCTGCATGTGCGCAGACTGCAAGTCTGGTTGTGCAACGCTCGCCAGCTACACACACATTTAATGCACCACAAGCAGGCTTTGCTATAGTAATGTAATCATGCCGTATCATCAAAACAAAAGCTGTAAAGCGCATTAGCGAAAGCCAACATCAACTCTAAGGCCAAAAGAATCTGGCATGAGACTAGGGACACAGTGTTATAAATTAAGTACCTTGCTTTTCACATCAATCCAATAGTTAAATTGTCAATTGCTTACAAAAAAATTACAAGTGGAGAAGTCCTGTAAAAATACTTACATGTGTTTTCATTAATAACTTGCAACCTTTGCTGAAACAAGTGTTTTTCTGTAACATGTTGAATTTCCATAAGGCCTTTAACTATTTCAAAAACTGTGTCATTAAGCAGACAGTTAGCTAGGCCAGACAGAAGTTCAATGGGGACCCTCATCTGATATTTCCTGTGAAAGGTTGAAATAGTTCATAAATTATGTTGTGAATTATTGAAATGGCTTAATAATTAAATAAATTAATTCTAATGTTAAAATAAAAAAAAAATACTACAATATTTTTTTTTATCAATAAAACAAATGAAATTAGTGAACAAAATTAATTAACAAAAAAAATGCAAATAACCAGAATGCAGATGATAGAAAACAACATTCTTTTTCTAAAAGTTATAATAACTATTAAGTAGTAAGGCTTTTGAACATGAGGGTCCATCTGAGCAGGTACCACTATTATATTCTACTCAAATTATGATTATAAACCAAACAACAATAATATGTGCAGGTAATATAGACATAGAGGTTATAACTTAGGACCTATGTTTTTTTCAATTTTATGAAAATTTGTGATTGAGTAAGAAGAGTGATTTTCCAGGGTGGAAATTCTACCAAATTTAAATATGTATATGTTAAACATAATATTTGTAAAATTTGCCTTACTACATTTGGTATAAGAATAATAAATAAAAATAATTTATTTAGACCAAAACTTTGAGTTTTGGGTATGGATTTTTTTAAGACCTTCACGACACAGTGTATTTTACTTATGGATAAAGACGTAGGATAACGTATATCGAAAGTTTCTTTTTTGTATTAATATACTTACGGAGGGAGTTCTCTAGCCATGTCTTGTAATTGCTCTAGTAAAAAATATAACTTTCTTTGCAAGGCCTCGGGTGTCGGGTCTAAGTCCATATTGATAACTTATTTTATTTACAACAATGGGAGCATAGTTATTCTTTTTTACTAAAGTATAAACAGGTTTGAATAATTTTAGCTACAAACAAAATAATCTTCTTCTTCTTCTTCTTTGATTACTGGCGACGAGCTTGATTATGAAGCTATTCCGCCAATGTCACGTTGTTTCAGACTGCAGATTACTGAGGTATTAATCTGGGTATTAAAGTTGAATGTCTTTATGATGAAGACTTTTGTTAATGGGAGAAGATAAACGAAGGGGATTTGACAGTTCCATAGAGAATATAACCACTACGTTAAGACAGTTCTTGAGTGACAGTTGACTCTCTTTTTTTCCCTCGTAGCGTATTGAACAAAGAGAATTATAATATATATGGAAACGTATTGAATTGATGTTTTCCCCAAATGTTAGTGATCTACAACAACATGTATATGATAAGTAGACATCACGCATAGAAATATTATTTTAAACCAATAAATAAATAACACCACATGCATTAGATATAACTAAACGTACAGAAACATCTGACACTTATGACTAAAAAGTTAGAAAGGACTTTAGACTTAGACAGTTACCTATGTTATAACTTTATTTTGTTAATTTCTATAAATTTACATAGCTGTCTAACAAAGGGAGAGTCTACCAAGGAGAGGATACACTTGAAACTAGTGGGGCGGGAGACGTTATCAGGAAGAATATTATATAGGGGATATCGTAATTTGGGACAATTAAAGAATAAATGATCGGCGCTTCCTTCCTCCAAGCCACATTCACAAAGTGAATGGTCTCTAACCCTTAATTTTGCCAGATGAATCGGGGTGCATGCATGGCCGAAACGAAGACGACAGATTGTGGAAATAGCAGTTTTGTCCAATTGACGGAACTTGAAAACCATGGTTTGACTGGGATATCTGGAACAATGTCTCCATAGTATTTTCCCTTCACCGATTTAGATACCCGCCACTGCTCATTCCATGTGCGAGTTAGTCGAGTAAGGGACAAAAGACATAAGTCTTGGCAGAAGTAATTGTAGTATTCCAAGGAACCACTCTGAGTCGCAAATTTTGCACAGGAGTCCACAGTTTCATTGCCATGAATCCCTTCATGACCCGGAATCCAGGCCAGTACTATTTTAAGGTTATGTAGAGCACACTCAAACAATGTCTGTCTTATTTTCAAGGTAATAGGGAATTTAGATTTGGAGCGGAACGGATTGGACATTATGGCCTGAAGACTACTTAAAGAGTCGGAAAAATTATAGATTTATCTAATTTATGCGATTGGGCAAATCGAACAGCTTCAAGTATTGCTATAGATTCCCCTGTAAATACAGAGGTGCAGGGAGGAGATTTAAAAGAAAGTATGATGCGTGAATTAGGAATCCAAACAGCCGAACCCACGCACGCGTCATCTGATAATTTAGAGGCATCGCAAAACATTGGTAACCAACCCTCCCATTTTGAATTCAATATCTCATTAAAAACAATGTTTGCCTCGATTGTACCTTTATTTATGCCGAAATTGAGAAGGACAGAGGGTTTAAAAATTAGGGCCTTATAAGGAAGGGAGTACAAAGGACTAAGTGAGGATTGGAACGTTGGGCAAGATAATTGAGAAAAACTGCGGAAACTAAGAAGAAGACAAGGCATGGACCGTGGATTACTTGGAAGTGACTGTGAAAGAGTTCTAAGTTTATCTAAAAGAGGGTGAGAAGAAGATTGAACAATTTTAAAGAAAAATCTGTCACACAGGTACTGGCGACGGATATGAAGGGGGGGTTCAACGCACTCCACTTGCATGGCATTGATAGGAGTAGATTTCATAGCCCCCATAATTATACGTAAACATCTAGCTTGTATTTTATCCAAACTATTCAAACCTGCCTTATTACAATGGTCTAGCAGAAAACAGCCGTAATCCAGGTGACTTCTGATAATTGCATTGTATAGCAATTTTTGAGAGTAAGGATGTGACCCCCACCAAACTCCAGACAGGGAACGCAAGATGTTAATCATTTTTCACATTTTTGGGAAATGTAAAGGCAATGGGGATACCAGTCATCCTCGAATCTAGTATAATGCCTAGAAATTTAGTTTGATAGACCTGAGTAATGACTTCGTCATCAATAAGGATTTTAACAGGGGAATATTTCTTTTTGTAAACAGCACAGAATTGCATTTTGATGTTGATAGGGTGAGACCATGAACATTTAACCAATCACCCAGATATGCTAGTGCCTGGTTTAAGTCAGATTCTACACAGTGAATAAATTTGGAAGATGAGTAAAGTACGAGGTCATCTGCGTATTGTAGGACTTGACAGTAACTGTTCACCACTACATCCAGATCATAAGTATAAATGTTGTAAAGCAGAGGACTCAGTACTGAACCTTGAGGTAGGCCTTTCCAGACAGTTCTAGGGGTAAGAATGTGTTATTGATTTTAATTACCACTGATCTGCTCGTCATCAAATTAAATATGAAATGTACCATCTTCTCAGGGACACTCAGCTTTAGAAGTTTTTCTCTGAGAACCGGAAGAAGAACATTATCATATGCAGAAGTGATGTCTAAAAAGACACCTAAAAGTACTTCTTTGTTTTGGAAAGAGCGGTAAATATCAGTTGTAAGAATGCTAAGACTGTCTAGAGTACTCATGCCTTTCCTGAATCCAAACTGCGTATCTGACAATTTGCCTGAGTGCTCCATGAACCAATCCAATCGATGTTTGAGCAGATGTTCTGAAATTTTAAGTAATATAGAGGAGAGGGCTATGGGTCTATATGAAGAAGAGTGAAGAGGATTTTTACCTGGTTTGAGAAGAGGAATAATAATTTGTGTTTTCCATGCATCGGGAACAACACCAGTTTCAAAATGATTAATCAGTTTTAGGTAAAACTGTTTGCAGTTATCGTTAGCTCTTGTCAAGAACGAATAGGGAATGCCATCAAGCCCAGGAGATGAGTCGACAAGGCCGTCTAAAGACAATTGCAATTCTTCAAACGAAAATAGGGATGCTAGGGGGAGGGATAATAATCTGCGGGAACGGGCCGACATTTGTTGAAAAGAAATGAAATTCTCTGTCGTCATTGAAGAGTTATATTTAATTTCAGCTTTGTGGCGTTGGTGAATAATGCTCGTGCACTCTGCATCCCACCATGGCGGCGACTTTTGGATGATTTGCCTTTTTAAGTGGAATGTGAGAGTCTGCAGACGAAGAAATCGCCTCAACGAATTTATTATATGCATCTAAAGGGTGTAAATTACTATTGCCAGATATAACATTTAATTGGGAATCGAGGGATGCTACATATGATGGCCAATCAGCCCCAGATAAACGATATTTGAGGAGAGGGAGAAGGGATTTTGAAGAGGAAAATTAAGTGGGACGGAGATAACAATTGGAAAATGGTCACTGCTAAAACTGTGGGGACTTATTTCCCAATGTAGTAGAGACGCAAGAGATGCAGAACAAATGGATAAATCTACAACACTCTTTGGATTCTGAGAAGGGTAAACACGACGGGTAGGAGACCCATCATTGATAACACAAAAATTAAAATCATCCAATATTTCGAGAAGAGGAAAGGAGACACGGTCACACCGATAGGACCCCATGATGTATGGTGGCAATTAAAATCGCCCATGATTATCATAGGACTAGGAAGGAAGATAAAATAGAACGAAGTTCAAGGAATATGAAGGAAGAAGGATGAGGGATGTAAATAGAAACAAAAGAAATGTTAAAACACCTCACAGCCACGACATTAAAGTTTTGACTATGAGGAGGAACAGCTAACTGGGTATAAATGAGGGACTGACTTACAAATAAAGCACTTCCCCCATAGCCATCGTCCCTGTCATCCCGAAAACCTGCAAATCCAGGGACTCGAAAATGAGAGCCAGGGACAAGCCAAGTCTCGGAAATAGCAAGGATAGATGGGGAATATTTAGAAATCATAAGAGAAATTTCATGATTCTTATTGCGGATACTCTTACTGTTCCACTGAAGAATCTTTATTGGATCCATTGTTAACAAGGGAAAAAATTAATTGTAATTTATTGGCAACGTTGGTCGGTAAGCAATCAGAATATGTGGATATAATAGTGAATACTAGATTTATAAGACCTTCTAGAAGGTTACTTTCTGGGAGAGAGTCATCTACAGGAGTATTCAAAGCGCAGCCATTTGGTTGTGAAGAGGCAGGATCAGAAGTAATATCAGAATGTAACACTCTATTATAGCTCTTACCTAATGGGGCTCGGGATCGAGGGGAGGAGAAAGTAGTTCTATTGTATGAAGAAGGTTTAGGAGGTGAGTTATTGGGTGAAGGAGAAGGCATATTAATTGGGGAAGATAGATTAGGAGCAGATTTGATAGCTTGTGAATAAGAGTTATTAGGTTTAAAATTGGAGGATGCCATGTCGTAAGACACAATGTCCCTAGACATGAGCATTTTTATATTTTTTTGTCTGTCATGTTCAGGACAGCTTTTGTGTGTGGCAAAATGACTACCAGAACAGGAAGTACATTTAGCAGATTGCATGTCCACCGAGCATGAGTCACCTGGGTGTGGAAGAGAACATTTATAACATCTAGTTTTTGACCGACATTGGTTTTAATGTGACCAAAACCGCAGCAGTTAAGACATTGAATTGTGGGAAGTATATATATATCCACAGGAAGAGAGTTATAGAAGTAATATACGTAAGAGGGTATTTTTGTGACAGAAATGTAATTACAATAGTTTGAGTTGGTAGCCAACTAGGAGCACCATCTGTAATTACCTTTCTGCTGAGTCGTCTCGCTTTAATTGCTTTACCACATCCATCTGGAACTTCTATGTATTTAATGAAGTCATCCATGGAAACCTCAACAGGAATTCCTCGAACTACTCCCAACCGGGTCACATTGTATGACGGGATTGAAGAAACATAATTATTGAGTGATAAAGTAGGATTAATTAAAAAATTATTTGCATCAACAGCAGTAAGAAATTCAATAGAAATTCTGTTGCGACCCACTTTTTTTTACCCCATTTTTCATTATGTTTGGTATTTTATGCTTGAACAAAAACTGGCCAAAATTAATTGGTCTGATGGTCGATCCAGATGAAGGATCAGTTTCAACACGAGACACATGAACGATAAATGGACCTGTGCTTGAATCAGGGTAAGAACTCAAAAGTTCCTTGTAACTTGTGTGAGTGAATGAGGTTTGAATGGAAGGGCATTCAAGGACCGGTTGTGCTGAACTAGTTTTTTTGGTAGGGATGATTGTCTCCGAGGAGTCATCGCTTTGGCGTTTATAGGCCGATTGTCTAGCCACACTAGTATCAGGGTGCAGGGGAAATAACATCCATAGCAACCGTTTGGGAAATATCCGGGGATCGGGGGTCCGAGGTGATATGTCCATTGTTACTATATGAGATAGTAACAAGGACTAATTAATACACAAAAACACTTACCGACACCACTAAGAATATACAGAACACAATTCAATAGGAATTATAGTAATATAGAGATTTCCTGATTTTTTAAAAGGTTTAAATACAGAATCCCACTGACTCGTGTATCAGCTACCCTCAAAAAAAACATCAAAATAATGAATCTGACAATTGATTGTTGACAAATGACATCTGTCATTCCGACGTTTTTTAATTAGTTGTCAGGGAACCTACTAAGGTCGGAAAACATATTGCCAAGTCATAAACATGTCTGTTATACCGGTTTCTGACTTATTTCGAATAGGATTATGCGCTAGAGCTGTGGGTTTCAATATCGATATATAATTTGCATCAAGACTCCAAGTCTTTTTATAGTTTTGCTGTTTCACGTCTCATAAGCATATCGCGGCGGCTCTTTTTTTTAAAGCTATGACACGTGTCACATAAATTTAAAAGGTAAATCTAACAAAATGTAGCAGCATGGTTAATGATTTTAGCCGGTTCTTTGTGGAGCAAATAAAAAAAAATGATTTGTGATTCAATTTGACAGCACATACGTAAGTTTCCATATATATTAAAATTCTCTTTGTACGTAAGACTAGGCAGTATGCTCAAAAGACAATAGCCTGTCCTCTAAGAACGAATAAATGAAAAAAAAATTTGCCTTCTCCTTAAGGAGTAAATCAAACCAAAAAAAAAAAAAAATGAAAAAAAAAAAACAATTTGACAGTGACATTTGAACGACGAAAAAGGCAACATAGATTGTTTTTATCCTAAGCAATGATGACTGCTAAATAATCCTAATATTGTTTCTATGTGTTTAAAATGTTAAACTTAAATGGAATGATCTATATCCTTTTTATATTTTTCACCCACTACAAATTACTACAAGCGGATAACACAGATGCAGCATATAAATTGGAACGTTTGTTAGTTGCTTTGTTTATTGTTTTCTGAAATGTTCTGTATTTTTCGATAAACGTTAAATAACAATATTTATCTTTCAATATTTTGATTATAATCAAAACTAATAACTAGCCTCAAACGAACAGAATATTTTATAAATCCCACTTTTCAATAAAATTTAAACTTGCAGAACATTATCTATTACGCCCTACGTCTTTCGCTTACTAATGATAATGTTGTTTTCCAGGAGTACTGTTGTAAATAATGATGAGACACCAAAGCCTGCAGATTGTATGCCGCTCCTAAACAAGTTTGCAGATGCATCAGCAAATTTTACAAAATGTAGTATAAAACATGCGCGGCCAGTACGACTTTGCGAGAAGTGTATTGACCACTATGTGTCATTCCGAGATAAATACCAGGCTTTACTGAAAAAAGATGATAATGGAACATCATGTAAGGAGATATTTATTTCACATGACACACTCGATGTTGTTTTAGGATATTACAACAACATTATGTCTGTGTGGAATAAAGGAAACTGTAATGGTAAGTTTAATACCTATCTAAAACTTATTACCACTATGCCATATTTAGTACAAAAACCTACAGCTCACTGACAATAGAACATTAAGGAAAGGAACATACTAAATGTAATAATAATGTACCCACCCACTTTTCAATGTTATCTTAACTAGATTTTGCTTGCAACTAACTCTAATCAGGAATAATGTGGCACAGGTGTGTGTGTGTGTGTGAGAGAAATATTGAATTAGAGCAATACTAGGTTTGACCTCACAAAAAATATGGAGACAAGCTCTTTAACTTTTGATTGTTGTTTATAACAGGTTATAACAAAAATGTTGATGAAATGTTATTACATGTTGGCTTTTAGTTTTATCCCTGTTTGGTTAACCTACCAATATTATAAATGGAAAAGTTGGTGAAAAGTTCTGGATGTTTGTAAGAAGTGAAAATAGAAACTTCTGAAAGGATTTTATGGCATTTGGTATACATAATATAAACCTGCTTCTGGATAAACATATAAGTTACATACAGAAATAATTATTTCATTTTGTTTTAAACAATATATAATGTTGAAAAAAAACACAATGTAATTGTCAAATATCTCTGTAATATAAATTTTAATATATTTTTTGTTTCATTACAGGATGTTACAATTGGACAAATGGAGCACCAGAATTATCAAATAATACAATAAAATTCTATAAATTTTTAATGACACTATAGACTGTATTCGTAAGAATTTGACTCCAGATGAAACAAACTATACAAAAGTCTGTGACAACTGTATGCACAGTTATTTACAGTTGAATAATTTTTATGAATCACTCAGTTATGATCCTATCGGTTTAGATAATATTTGCATGGACGTGGTTGATTCTGTAAGTAATGGTTTAAACTATGGTTTAAGCGTTGTTTTAAACAGGGGCGTAGCTACTGCCGTTTCAAACATATCAGTGATATGGGGACTCAACCTATGGGCCCCCCATGGCCCATGGCATGCTACTGGTGTTAAGTCACAGTATTATGAAAAATATCTAAGTATAAAATTTGTTTTTCTGAGGTTCCAAATCTATGAATTTTGATTGTTGCATGACTACCTATAATCTCCATTTGTAATTTTTTTAATTCAGTTAGGAAGTTACATAAAATTGCTTACCTGACAGCACCACAAACTTCAAATTTTACATTGAATAAAGTATCTTTTGCTGCAATCATTGTTCAAGCACTCAGCTCACCCTATTCAGCTAATTATAAGGAACTATGTAATTATCATACTACATTTTTAAATTTATTAAAATGTATTATTCCTGTCTTCCCATTTTGTAAAAGGTTAGTTCAAAAATCTAAAATGATTTATGTGGTGTTGATAGCCAAGAGATTATAGGTAAATTATATTATATTTAAATATAAAATGGCTAAAATTTTACAGATGAATGCGACAAGATCAATATGGAGTAAGAGTCTCAATTGTTGTAAACTAAGGAAAACACCAGAAATCATATTTTTATGTTGTACAGCAATTATAGCAATGTTGCCAATCCTTTACTATCTAGCTGTAAGATTCTGTGGACCAATAAGAGACTTGCCCAATGTGTTAAAGCGTAAGTGTTATTATACCAAAAATTTTGCACACATACTTATAACATTTCATATATACATATATCAGTTTATTTATACTTTGTCCTACTGTTTATTTTACTTTTGACTACAGCATGCATGTCTTTGAAATGCCATAATTGTCAAGCAATCCTAAACAACAGAATTATATTACTTCATGGATGCTATTATTTGCTCTTTAGCTCATATATTTGTTGATAACTTAACCATCACATTTTGATTAGTACTTGAATTATTATTAAAAGTAAAACAAGCCATTGTATGAAATATTAGTATACATAGAAAAGTGAATATAATGTTTCCTTATGTATGTATGTGAGTAGGAAATGTTTGACTAAAGAGATTTCATTGAATGATTTTTTATTAAATTATTAATTTTACAGAATCAAGATTTAAACAAACAATTCTGAGGTCTATGAATAGAAGAATGAATTAAAAGAAAATCACATGAAAAGTTGAACAAAATTTATTACTGCATTTGTATTTATATTTAACCAAAGACATCAAAAATAAAATATTTGGATTCTTAAGTTGTTTATGTAACCAATACAATTCATTTTGTTTTTTTTTTGCATAATATTCCAGTTCTAACATTTTATTAACTTGTGTTGCAGGAATTACCTGTGTCTAGCTTTTTTGTTATTACTTTTTTTAATACTATTATTGCTTCCACTATTAGCCAACTTATGTTTAAGTGAGTTTGGTGTAAGGTCTCCTTTGTTTACCATGTTTAAGCTAGAATCCTTGTCTTTTGGTGTTCCAGGCCTACTGTCTAAGCCAACACCTGACAAAATTTTACTATCGCCTTCCAAATGCTTTTTGTAGCATACCAGAAGATGTTGCAATTTTCTGGGTTACAGTCTGTTTAGTTTGTGCAGAGTGGCTGATAACTTTATCTATGCTGCCATTGGTATGTTGTTTACCCGACGGCTTTGATGCAATACTTTCAGTTGAACCATGAATGGTGGTGTGATTCAAACTTCCGATATTTAACCCTGAACTAATTTGTGTATCTGAAGAATCTTCATTTGTCTGTGATTCTGTTTCACTATTTCTGTCATCTGAAAAAAAAAAAAAATGTAAGCACAAGAGTACCAGTAAATAAACTGTTGGATAAAACATGAATTCATCAAATCATTGCTGTAAAAAATTACTCACTTTTTGCTTCCCCTGATTCCACAAGACCACTTACTGCCTAAAATGATAAAAAATACATATGTATCATGATATAAATCATAAACTTAATACTTAACTTCTTAAGTAATCACAATACTTACAGCAATTGATGTTATACTAGATTTAGAAAATAATCGTTCAGCTTCTTTGAACTTTCTATTTCTTTTATCAGCCTTTGAATTAGTACTTTTGTTAGTAGTTAAGTATCTGTCCCAGCCTCTTATTATATTTCCATACAGTTGAGTATCCTCCAGGTATGATCCCTCAAATGCATATATTTGACGTTCCAAATTCGCCAGGGTTTCCTAAAAAATAACATTTATGGCGCATAAATGTTAAATGTAGAATATTTTATGTTATAGAAAGTAAACACTTACGGCCACTTCAGCTTTTCGTTTTACTAATTCTGCCAATTCCGCTCTTGTGTCAGCCACCGAAGATTGTTTGGATGCCATGTTGGTTTTTTTGGATTGTACACTTTGAGTGTCGTTAGCGGGACTTTGAGGTGACACAACCATCGCGCTGTTTGAAATATTTCTATTTTATTATTCCATAATTCAATAAACCAAGGATTAAAGGTTTGAAAGATATAATTTACAAATATAAATTGAATCAAAATTGATCGAAGAGGATATGTCACGTCAATTGTCGCATAAGTCACACTCACAAATGACAACTGACCAGTGTTGCCAGGGCCCTTGAGCCGTAAGTTACGTTTCGTTTCCTGAAATGTTAAATTTTTGCTGCAAAAGTTACATTATTGTTTTTTTTTTAATTTACCCGTTTTTGGGCAAGCATTTTTGTAGCTACGAAACCGCGGGGACTCGCGAAGTAGGAAATGTGCGCGCGCACACTCAAGCAAAATCAAGTTTTCATACTTATATGCAAGATACGTTTCATTTTGTCATGGCGAGCCATCTCTGAGTGGATATATGTGTGGAGTGAAATACTTTTTAGACCCGCCAGTTTTAGGTGTGTTCAATTTTTATGCGTTGAATAGAAATGCGTTCGTAAACTGTTTACAATAAAAATGTTGTATTACAAATCTCGTTTTTCTCAAAAGTTACGAAAATTGCCTTAAATATAAAAATTACTTACATGTTACGCGAGGGGGTCAAAAGTAACGAAAAATGTAAGAAATGTAACCTTCTGGCAACACTGCAACTGACGGAATATGTTACCCTTTTAAATTTTTTAAAAGGTGCGTTACATAAATATATCAAAAGATTGGGTTGATATTATGTGGCACTTCAGTTTTCTTAGGATTATCGTTCTTTCGCTTCTTAATAAGTCTAAAATAATAACAATAAATGCTGAGAATATAGCATTGCGTAATACGCACTGTCTTTGTCAACTTAATACAGCGAACTTGAAAAAAAAAATGTTACGGTTAGTGTCCACTAGCTCGGTGAATTGGGTCGGGCTGCATCGCAAAATTCAGCGGACGCGCCGGTGCGTCGGATACATAAATAATTCTAAAGGTCATATTTATTGATTTAAGGAAAATATTGCAACTGGTA